>NC_052404.1:8428477-8588379 GCF_009389715.1 Phoenix dactylifera | reverse complement strand
ATTCGCGGTTTCATCAAAAGAATTCTCAAAACGATTTCAAGAACCCCGAGTTGAGAACAGCTCAAGGATCAAAAATTTCAAAAAAAATACAGTAAAAATCACTAGAGAGGCATCTCTTAATTATTCCCACCTCAAAGATCCAGAAAATCCCCAAGATTAACGGAAAAAAAAAGAAGCTTCGATCACTCTTTTTCTTTGGAGAACACACTAGTTTTCGATTAAGAGACACAGACCTAGAAGAGTTCCAACCGGATCTCGGGCGAGAGAGAGAGCGCGCGACGAGGGGAGCAGAGAAGTGGACAAATAAAGGAAAAGGTTGAAGGTGGGGGAGTGGCGAGGTACTGCGACCTTATCATCTACTCAATTCCCGAAATGCCCCCTTTCCACTAATTGTAGTCTCAGAATGGGACTCATGGTTTCAACGGCTCTGATCGTACATCCCAGATCTGTATTACGGAAACGAGCGTAACCTCAGGAATGCCGTTCTCATCTCCTGTGGAGCCCACCAACGTTGTTTGCCGGACTAACCAATCAAAACTTACAACGTAATAAGAGAACGGTGTAACTGCTTCGGGAGGAGCAACCCCGTGGAAGGGCATTTTGGTAATTTCAGGAGCGACAGGCGTCATCAGTTCGGCACGAGGAAGGACCAGCCGCCGCTGTCGGGTCCACCGGCGTGCTGCCATGGTCTCCATCTCGGTTCGAGGCTCCGGTCTAGCCCGCCGAAACCGTCTGATCTCATGGTACATCTCGAGCCCACTAATCTAAAAGCTGGACCAGTGACTCGTTTGAACCGTTTAATTAATAAAAAATTCCAATTTTCTATTACTATTACGATTCGTTTAGTGCGGCGCTGTGCATTTGATGCGACGCGTATCTCTATCAATGATCATCAATGATTATAGGCCGTCTGATTCATGGAACCCTGGTAGTGGAACGAAATACAACAATTAGAAGAGGTAATTTCGTCTTTTGGTTTGATGCCACGTCAGCACTTATGTAGGCTTGTCGTTGCGGGCAAGATGTTAGGCATAGGATTATGCCACGTAGAAGAGCTGCGACTTCTGGCCGTTGGATTTTCACGTGCGCGTTTCGGAAAGAGACGTGGCACGACAAATCCGACCCAGCACGAAAGAAGATAGCGAGGGGCGAACGGTTCAACCGCTTCCGCTTGGTTTTGGTTTTGTCAACAAGCCTGAGACAATTGTGCATCCAAATGGAATCATCAAAGTAATCTTAAATCATTAATAATTCTTATCTTGAGTAATTTAATCTTTGATCATCGTGTTTAATACACCATGTTTCAACAATTAAAGATTTCTTGAGTAACCTGTAATCATTGGCCATAAATACCAAAACTATCATTAATATATTCCATAAAAATATATTTATTAATTTATTAATAATATAAATATATTATAGTATAATATATATCATAAATATAATATATATATATATATATATATAATATCTCTCTCTCTCTCTCTCTCTCACACACACACACATATATATATATATATAAATAATTGATATAATATATTATTAGCATGTTGATATATCAATTTTTTTTCTGAATTGAAGGAATTTTTATTCTCAAATTTCAGGCCTAGATCACTCTTCTAGAATGCTCTTGGATCCCGACCTCAAGGACTTGTATTCCATCACTGGGTTTGATGGTGATTTGAGTGGAGGCAATTTGACATCGGTGCTATGTAGAATTACCATGATGCAACCAAATATCATTCTTGATCTTGGAAAAATTATTCTATACCAAATGCTCTCAGAAACGTTGAGGAGAATCATATTTTTCTACGACAGTTTGAAATTTTTGCAACTTTCAGCACCAGAGGTCTCTTAATATGTAACATTAGAAAAATGCAGTCATATGAGCTCAATGGAAAACGATTTTAAGTAGGCAAGTTGCAAGGATATCGATATATGATACGCAATAATAAATCTTATTTGATTAACTTCCTGGCTTTACAAATCCTTAAGTAAACTCTGAGAACATAGAAGTGCAACTGAAATTTTTTGAGTGAGCCATCCTAGTATGTTAAAAAGGGTTTTTGAGTTTGTTTACTTTACGGTAATTCTCCTGCGTTGGTGCCAAATGTGAAAACGAAAGCAATGCCATATGATTTCCTTCCCTTGAAAAAAAATTAATGCTTGTATAGAGACAACCTCTATGAAATTTCCATACAAGAGCATGATCCACCACGCGCCTTGCACTGTATGAGTATATATATAAACAGCCAGATGGATATCCCTTTACTTGCACTTAGTATCCCAATTTCTTAAGCAGTAGCTATTGACTTGCTGCCTCCGTGGCTTTTTTTTTTTTTTTTTTTTTGGCTAAAATGGTTGATTCATACAATTTTAGTATGAAAATATTCAAAAAAAAAATATCATAGAGCGCTATAGGCAGCTCCCTCTTTCCAATCCACAGGACACCTCCGAATGATTGGCCATATACAAGACCACCTACTTCGTTGCTCCGTTAGCCTCTCTATAAATATACATGGCCTGGAATGCCATGCCTCCACTAACCATAGTTCAGATGTCTTGAAGCAAAGGATGACACCCACCCACACTGTCGATGCCTTTCTGAATCCAACCGATCACCGTAGCCGAATCACTCTCCAGCATGATTGCTCGAGCCCGCAACACGCGTCGAGCATGGCCCCGCCCCGCCCTACCTTTGTGGTATTTTGCATAAGCACTCCAAACACTAGAGATCACCCTTCCATCAAAATCTTAGCGAGGCTATGGTAGCTCAAAAAAATACTCAAAAAGAAGTCCCTTATGGGAGACAAGTTACAAGGCCAATTCAAAAAGGTGCAACGTAGAATGGCGTTTTTGATCTCTGCTTTCTTATGTCTTCTCTTTAATTTTAATTTTAGTTCTACTTTTTCGTAAATGATAGAAACGAAAAGGTATATATATATACACACACACACGAGGATCGCGCATGGCATTTTTTGTGCTTGTGTCCTCATGCATGGATGCATTTTTTTTGTTTGTGTTTTTACTTTTAATTTAAGTTCTTTAATACATGAGAGAAGCGTGATCACTCTCACTTTTTCATAATCTTTTCGCCACATCATTTGTTTTTTTTATTTATATAACGTCCAATCATTGGTGATGATCTCATTGGCACGTAAATCTCTCAATATTAGTAGACTTGGGGCCTAAGTAATAGTACAAGCATGTGTGTCACCAAGTACAACAACCTTGGGCCTCAAGCAACAAAGGAGCAAGAAATCTATTTTATAACGTATCCATTTATTCTACTGGAAGTTGCATTGCGCCCATGAGATCAGATAGGTGAATGACGAGCCAGCGACAGAATTTGATAGATACGCGTTAACGTCAAAGAGCCATGACAAAATGTCGGTGTGGAATACAGCTAACACACAGTACCAGATCATTGTCCCTATTTTTTATACTCTATTACATACTTAGCTTCATCAAATTTTCACCTTAGTCACTTGATCCTACAGGGCCTGCATCTTTCTTTTTTTTTTTTTTTTTTGGTGCAAAATAGGAGGGGAGGGGGAGGGACCAGCCCACCCGCGTAGCAGCTCCCACTGGGCCCCCCTTCCATCAGGGAATGTTCGATACAGGTCGCAGGTTTCGCGTGCCTTCTCCGACCCGTGGGCTCACCGCCACACGTGTGGGTACGTCACCCTAGCGTCACCTTGGTACAAGTGGAAGGAAAGCATAATCGCCCCTAATTTAATCGACGTCCGTGCGTTTCGAACCCGGGCAACTTGGACGGAATTATCATCCCCTTACCACTAGACTACCACGCCTGCATCTTTTGGCCATCACATCATTTATTTTGGAGACAAATAATTTTTATTCATTTCCACAATATAATAAGATATCGTTAATATACATATCATATTATGCAATGAATGATGTGGGTGCGAAAATCGCCTTATAAAATTTTTTGGACCATATGATGATATTCGAACCCTAGACCACCTCCACAGGTAGAAGAGCACCAAACTGGTAGGCTTTGATCGATGATATGCAAAAATATTTAATGAACAACTGTGGTTTTCTTTTACCAAAAGAAAAAGAGTGAGGTTTTCTGTACTCATCAAATATATATAATGCTGTCAAGTGACAAGTGTACAGTCCAATATTCGGACTGGGTCGGAGCTCTTTTTTCCTTGCACGCGAGCATTTAACCTAAAATGTTGGGAGTTCAGAAGCAAGTCACATGTACGAGCATTCAGATGTGTAATCGACCGCTCATCTAAATCAAATGATTGAGCGTCCAAAAAGTCTTCCGGATAAACAATTTCACGTGATGATGAAGGCAAAGCTTCCCACTTCCCCTATTTCAGAAGCGTCCGATGGAGGTGACGCATTCGATGATGCTGCTTCCTTCTTTCTTTTTCTTTTGGTAAAAAAATTTGCCCGCTCAAAACAAATCATGAGTAAAACACTATTCCACGTCGTTCCCAAACCGTGGCGAGAAAGTATTGAAAAATAATGTGTTAAAATAAGATTTATTTATATATTTTATATTTTCTTATATTTTTTCAGTGCTATATATATATTTTTTTAATAGATGAGCACAACATGTAAAATTTTTAATAATAAA
The DNA here is from genome assembly GCF_009389715.1 of Phoenix dactylifera. Lineage (NCBI taxonomy): Eukaryota > Viridiplantae > Streptophyta > Magnoliopsida > Arecales > Arecaceae > Phoenix > Phoenix dactylifera. The sequence continues at coordinate 8,583,764 of NC_052404.1, read as the reverse complement.
ATTAAAGAGTGTAAAAATATAATACGAACTCAGGATCTCTGCTTTGGTACTATATTAAAATCATCATTTATCCCAAAAACTTAAGTAGATAGATAAGATAAATTTATTTATATATTCTATATTTTTTTACACAGTGATTCTAAGTATTTTATTAAAATGTTGTAGATGCATTCATGCATGCATCTTTCAACGTGCGTTCACGGATGCATGCATGTATGTGTTTTGCAACATAGTCTAAAACAATGTAGGCACATTCATCACAAGCTCGCGCATACATATATGTATGTATATAAGTATTTTGCAATCTTTCATCTTGCATGCAAACTGAATACAAAACCTAAGTCATGAAAATTGTTGGCAAGGAAGGCCGGTCTGTTTGTACCTTCTTCACTTTTCATGGAAGGCGAGATTTTGTTTAAAGAAGACGCGAGAGCTTCCGCTTGAAGCAGAAGCAACCGCGTCTGTTGGGCCCAAATGGAGGTGCATGTTGCAATCTGGGTAATAAGTGGCAACCAGGTAATGTTCCTTGCTAAATGCTCTTTTAAAACTCTTCCGTCATCAAAGTTTCAGGCATGATCTTTGGTGGCCATTGCAATGTTTCTTTTTGATGTAATAGATGAGGAATTTAGAAAAAGTTTGATAGTTGGTGCGTGTAACAAATTAAATTTGATTAGCTTAAAAAATGTAAATCTGGATTGTGAGATTAGCATGGACATTGAGATTCATTGCTTATTCGTTAAAATTCTATTTCTAGGTTTATTATACAAGAATATTTATCCTTTAGAGATTTTTTGCATGAATATCCTCCTAAATATTGATTTGCATGTATATCCTCCTAAAACACTTGTTTTGTTGTTTTACCTTTTTTTTATCCCTATTTTTGCATGTACCCACACCATTTAATGCCATTAAAAAATTAACGATTTCAAATTAAAATAAATAAAATATTCTTAATAGGTAGATGTGCAAAAGAAAATATTTATAAAGCGATCGTGATGGAGGACAAAAAAATAATTTTGAAATTTTATTTTATTTTAATTAAAATAAATATGATTCATATTAATGGTGTCAGAAGAATAGGAGTATTTGTATAAAATAAAAAATAAGAGAGTGAAAGTTGTCCTTCTTGGTAAAAAGTGAAAGAGAGTTTTTTTTGTATGATTCAATTTTTTAATTATATTTTTTTTCTCCTAATTAGTTTTCTTCCAACATCTTTTTTCTATTTTTTGTTTGGTATTTGTTCTATATTTTGGGTCAGCACAATCGATCTACTCCATGTAGCATGTTGTAGGCATTCGTTGACAATGAAAATTTTCATATATATAATTATGAACATTCTGTTAATCACTTTAGTTGAAGTTTTATATTAATTCAATCAAAAATATTGTTTAATACATCTGAGGGCACGTGAAACCTATGTATCACATTTCTTTTACTAAGAAATACATACATGCAAGGCTCAGGTCATGTTGCATCTATAGTGTGTTGTAGTTTGAATGCAAATATTTGTGAATTCGAACCAAGTGCATCGTAAGATTAACTATGTTCTCTTAGAGTTATCTAACAAACAATGAAGGGTCAAATCAATTCAACAAAGTCTGTATGAGCGTGTTTAGTTGGTTGTTTATCCATTTGGATTAGTAGGTTCCAAATCCAGGTGTCACAAATGCACATTTGTGGTTTATACTTCATCTTAAGGAGATCAAGAACAATGCCACCAATAAGACTATGCTTATTTGCTCATCAACGGGAAAGCATCAAAACAAATACACAACATTGTCCCATTTAACGAAAGAACTTCAATAGCAACAAAATAAGGAGTTTATGCAGCATGACTATTTAGTATATAGAAAAAGCTCATTCGAAAAGCTCTAAAATGAAGCTTCTTTCAAAAAGCTGTATTCAGCTTTCTGAAAAAGCTAAAATAGTTTTTCGAAAATTCTATCAAACATCTCTATTTTATATAAAAGTACTTTTGAAGGGCTATAAAGTGCTTTTTGGCTCTCCAAAAACTCCTGTAAATGAGGCCAAAACACTTTTACAACGATATCGGCAACTTTAAACTCATCCTTTGGAATACTTTTCTGTGTCCAGCTACAAGCCGTGGTCTCACGCTTTGCCCTATCGGTCTTATACATTTTAGCAGCAATCATTGGCGCGAGAGGGTCATCTAGATTTGGGTCTCAGTAAACATTTATGTACCATATTGAGATCAAAATTTTAGGACGCACTGTGACCCTTTTGCATCTTTACTAAGGTTCTAAGCTCAGTCTCATTCCATTCAACAACAACAACAAAAAAAAAAAAAAAAAACCAACCAACGACACCATGATCTAGAAGAAAACAAAAACAAAAAAAAATGCCATCACAAACACTTCAATAATGAATAATCTGATTATTTATATATATTTTGAGAAGTCATCCATCTACTTAAAAGATCCATAAATATGATATCCTTAGTATCACTTAGAGGCAGGATTTGTCATCCACGGAGTGTTGTGATCATTTGTTCATGTAATTATGACATATTCTGATCGAAAAAATTTAGCTAAAATGCTATGATGTATCAATTGCGCTTATCCCTCGTCACGCCGTACGGTGCCTACCGAGGGATATAAACGCAATCGAGTCGCAGGCTGGCTAAAATTTCCCGTGGAAAATGGATCGGGTCGCATCCAATCTCTCGTTTTCTACGATGCTTTTCCCGATGTAACTTGGAAGATCACGGGAATCACAAATCGGATGGATGCACCGAATGAACGGCTTGGATTGTACGAACGAAAGTTGACTTTGTGAGAGGCTTCGACGGGCCTATCACCGCGATATCGCGTCTCGCAGCCCTGACAAAGAGCCGTTAGATGGGTTTTGAAGCGGAAATTTCACGCGGCTCTTGGTGATCGCAGTCGAATCGCACCTCAAGAACTCGTCCTTCTTCCTCCGATCCGAGCTCCGTCCATCCTCGAGCTTGGTTTTAGGGTTAGATTTCGTCCAGAATTGCAGTTAATTGGCGAATTTGTTAATCTTTTTGGTTCCGGGGATTCTGATCGCTAAGCTCGGGTTTGTTCCTGCAGCTTTAGATCTCGGAATCGGAGGGCACCTCAAGAATTCGTCGTTCTTCCTCCGATCCGAGCTCCGTCCATCCTCGAGCTTGGTTTTAGGGTTAGATTTCGTCAAGAATTGCAGTTAATGGGCGAATTTGTTAATCTTTTTGGTTCCGGGGATTCTTGATCGCTAAGCTCGGGTTTGTTCTTGCAGCTTTAGATCTCAGAATCGGAGGGCACCTCAAGAACTCGTCGTTCTTCCTCCGATCCAAGCTCCGTCCATCCTCGAGCTTGGTTTTAGGGTTAGATTTCGTCAAGAATTGCAGTTAATGGGCGAATTTGTTAATCTTTCTGGTTCCGGGGATTCTTGATCGCTAAGCTCGGGTTTGTTCTTGCAGCTTTAGATCTCGGAATCGGAGGGTTTCTTTCTTCGGGGCATTTAGGTACTCTTGATCTCTGATGTACTGTTGGATTAGCGTTCGATCCATTCATTCTTTTTTTCTTTTTCAGATTTTTCTTGTATTTGCATGAATTAGTCGTTACGTTGTCAGATCAATGCGGCGTATGTGTGGATTTGTTGGGACTTCATTGTGTCTGCCATAATATTCGTGTCTGGAGGATTGGGTAGCTTAGACTAATATTACCTTTCTTCGAAACAAATTGGTTGATATGTTGGCCTATGAAACTTGTTGTGATTTCTTGATTTGTCTTAGAATGAATCATGTTTCTGTCAATAAATTTGAATCCTGATGGATTACCACCATTTTACTCTATGTTCCTGTTAAAGTTTGAATACTTTTTCCTCTAATATATGCATAACATGAGATTCTTGTCAAGGAATATAATTACTTCGATCGTTTAGTTAGTAACATACGAACCATAACTATCTGACACGCCTTCTAATGACTGCAGCAAGAGACACAAAACTGGGTGCTGAATGGAGAGGTTGGATTAGTTTTGTTGATTTGTTGTCCAGCTGAAATATGGATGGAAGGAAGAAGAAGAATAAGAAAAAGAAAGGCAGTCAGAGTAAAGCTGCGGAAGATGCTAATGCCAATGCAGGAGAAGTGACAATGCAGGAGCAGAACCATAGTCCGGCCACTGAGGAGAATCACCATGCACACAGTTCGGGTAATGCAGATGTTCAAATTGCCGGGGTGTTGGAATCTGACATAGAGCTGGAGAAGCATAAAGTCTACGAAGAAAAGTGTGTAAGTGCATCTTATATACAGACAAGATCCCTCTAAGTTAAGTGGAATTGATAGTGCACCAACTAGAAATTTCTAGTATTGGCTTGAGTATTACAATGCAGACAATTGATACTTCTCAATGCTTTTATTTATTTCTCGAACACATTTAGCCCCTGCTTGGATGCAGGTTCCTGAACCTGCTTGATATTTCTCACACATGGGAGTTGCCAATAAGAGAAGGCTAAGGAAATGAACAGGTGGAAAGGGTAACTCATGGTTGTTGATCCCCCAATTCCTGTATGCTCAAAAGCATGAATTTTTAAAGGTGACTTTTAGTAACTTAAGATCATGTAATCACAGTCTCCTCTGGATCCTTCTGACTTGCAATTTTCCAACATCCTCTGTTCAAATCCCATGGCACTCAGGCATCAAAATCAGTCCTTAAGAAACCAACAATATTGATATCTAGTATATCTTTTTTATCGATAACAACTATTTGTAATGAACTGTTAATCGAAGAGACCATATTCAAAATACTAGGTTATTGGCAGCACTCCAATTTCTTAAATTCTTCAACGAGCTTACTCATTTTATGTTCCATCAACTCATAATTTATTAATAGATTTATTCAGGTTGTCCTTTTATACAAATTTCTTTTGAGAGTGTCCATATGGTTACAAACTAGGCCATAGCCTAGTGGTTGCAACCCTCCTGTCAATGGAGTAGTTTCTGTGTTCAGATTTTGGCAGGTGTTACACCAATTGTTTGACTCAGTAATTCATGTTGGCACTCTCATCGTTGTTTTTTTTCACGAAAAAGAGTGAAAAAAGTGCAAACACTATTCGACATTCAAAAACCAAGTATTTTTTTTCCAGCATGTGTTTCACGCAACCTCATGATGAGGTGAAAGATGGCATTGACCACTACCATGATCATCAATCATTTTCCCTAGTAATTCAGGTTAGATTTATAATCTTTGGTCCACAATAATTCCTATTAACTATCAAGATCCCGCTCCCCCCCCCCCCCCCCCCCCCCAAAAAAAAAAGACCAAAAAAAACTATATGTTTTCTGGTTTTACCGAAGTTTTTCCAAATCCTTTCTCACAATACCAGCCTTATTAGCTTAGATTCCCCACACCTCTTTCTGGAACCTTAAACAAAACTATGAACACCTCTCAATACCGACATCTCCGCAAATCTTTAGCACAAGTGTTTGTACTATCTCCATCACTTTGTCTACAACCAGTACAAACTCCTATGCCTCTTCGAGTATGATCATTCTTCACCTTACCCTTCCTAACTTACATCCATCTCCTCTATTGTAGAAAGATGATGTTGGTAGATTAAGTAAAATGTTTTTACTCTGGATGTTAAAAGTTCTGAATATCTGAGGATTCATTAGGGGTTTCATCATACTTCAAAGTTTAATCAGTAGTTTAGGGATATTGACATCTATATATTTATTTTTTTTCCAAAAAAAAAAAAAACACAATCATCCATGTAAGAAGCTTAGGAAGGCTATATTATGAAAAAAATATCTTTTCGTGTTTAATATTCCTCAAGTCTTGAGGTTCTTGTTGTGCCAAGTTTGTAACCAAGAATGTGCATGTGTTTTGAAGCTCTGAATATGTTCTGGATATATTCTTTGAGGGTATTTCCTTTTGATTTCAAATAAATCTAGCTTGACATAGTAGTGCATGTATTTTCCCTTTTGCCATATCCTAATACATCCTTTTATATTTTTTCTTGAAATGTATGCCTTACAGGTCAGGCTACAGGAAGAAATTAGACAAATAGAAGACGGGAAGAATTCTTGGCTTCAAAAACAGGTACCGTTGGTGTGTTTGTCTTTCATTCTCGGAACAATGGTAATCAACTATTTAGTGAAAAAGTTGAATGAATGAGCATATCATATTATATATGGTTTAATCTAGATAATCTTCTTGTTTTCTTTTATGGTGCACCCCTGCTCCCTTCCCCTTCTCATCCCTACCCCTACTTGCTTCCCCCTCTCCCATTTTTCCAACCATACTGTAATAAAAGTTTGCTGATTGTCCTGAGCTATGCATATGAGGCGTACCAAACTGGACCAGTAGGAACTGAGATCGTTCAACCACTTAATTTGATCTCAGGTCAAAACAAGCATGAACCGGGTTGAACTATTTGGTTCTGCCTGGTTTCAAGGGGTTTTGGGTTGTTCTGAAGCTGAATTGGGTTCTTTTTTTTTTAATAATCCTCCCCTCCCCTCTCTCTTCATGCTTCTCGGCTTTGGGGACTCCTCTCCTCTATTGCGACTCCATTCACTAGGGTTAGGGTCCACCACCACCACTACTGCCACCGATGATAACGACCATCGTCTTTCTCTTCTCTCTCTCGCTTTGCCGCTCTCTCTCTCTCTCTCTCTCGTTCTCTCCATCATGCTGCTGCCACTATAGACAATGACATGTATCGGGGGCTGGAGATCACAGATTGAAGATCGGAGGTACTCCTATCTCTCCCTTCCTCCCCCTCCCTCTCCCTCTCTTTTGCCCCCACTCTCTCGCTCCCTTTCCCTCTCATTGGTTCGAGTATGCCTTGGGTCAATACCGTATGGTATTGTTCTGTACCAACTACTAGCCGGTGGTACAATCCCTAGTACTGGTTCTTGTATAATATAAACCCTGATTTTATTTTTATTTATTTTGGAGGTGTGGGGAGAATACTCACAAGAAAAGAAGGAAAATATTTTACTTCCATTGTTGTTTAGAGTTAGGAGACTGGACTCACTTAATACATGTACATGCATACTTTCTCACATGCATATTAATACACTTTAATGTTGTTGTTATATTAATAGAATTTTTGGCTATAACTCTAGCACTGAGGCATTTGACACATATACTTGTAAAATTTATATTACAGGTCAACTTGGAAGAGAAAATTAAAGTTATGCAAAATGAAGTAGACTCTTGTTCTCAGAAGGAGGTAGTTGCTATGACATTTATCTTGTATTTTTTTAATTTTACTTGAGAAGCATGTAGTTTGACTGGAAAAAAGAAGTGCTGAATAGGGAGAACTCAAGGCTTCATTCATACTTCTTTCTTTATCGTTTTGTTTTCCTTTTATGTGTGCTTGTGCATTTTATGATTTCTTTTACAACCAAATTAATTGCAGTAAGGAATTTGTTTACTCCCCCCCCTTTCTTCTTAATGCAGGCTAGCTTAGAGGCAAAACTCAGTGATTTACAGATTGGAAATGATTCAGTGACACAGAAGGAGGTAATTGTTTACGATATCATTGTTAACCATTTATTTATCTAAATATCGTGAATTGAATGTAGAGCAAATTATCTTGAGGTTGAGGGAGCAACCTATTATGTACATAGCTTCCAGACGCCTGTATCTATTAGAATTGTGTTTATGTATAGATGAGCCATAAGCTGGAGCAGGAGGGGGAAATTGCTGATCGGAACAAATGAAGTGAATACACTCTGGAATCATCTAGTTGATGATGAATACAACTTATTTCATAGATGCATTCTTTTTTCTATTAGTAAACTCATAGGTAGTAGCATGCTGCACGATTCGTTTTTTCAACACAATATTAAGTAAAAGTGATATTTATGGGCATAGTAAAACGTGGCAGCAATAGGATATGCTTAATCATAGAAGTGGTTGGAAATATCAGGCTCTTTTTACAATTCATTATTCTACTTGTAGGAATTCTACAAGATCTGGTCATGGTTTCTATTGCTGAAGTGAATCTAATGCTCAGGTTATAGAAGCTAAACCAACTAGATAAGAGCCACTTAGGAGATAAAAATCAGCAGGCACAGGATGAAAAAAATGTTTTGGACCATAAATAGTACTTATTTTAGTCATGTTGTTGCATAAACATTCAAAATACCCAAGATTTGTTGAGTGACTTGAGTCATTGTTTTGTTTTAAGAAATAAAGCATGGCATTGAGCCTTTCAGTGCTACACACTTCATAGTTCATAAAAAGATTGACATGTAAAACAAATATCTATCTAAAGTAACAATTGTTAGTTTCTGTGTTTATATATGAATATTTTTTATGTTTCTGTAGGACCGTGCCTTCTAGGCTCTGCAGAAAATTGTTTCTCCAACAGATGTGATGCTAATTCCATTTTTGAACAGGCCATCTTAGAGGACAGAGTCAAGGATATAGAGGCCATCAAAGACATCTGGGTATTAAAGGAGGTAATTGTTTGGATTTAACATGTCCTGTATATATATTGTTTCCCTATTGCATATTGGACATTATAAAGTTAAATATCTGAACTGGTAAGTTAATCAGCTACAGCGAGAGGTTCTTCTCTTTTTGTTTTTAAAATTATGTTATGCATTTTATTCTCTCAATAATTATATTATGCTTTTTTTTTTCTCTCAAAAATTATGTTATGCATTTTTCATTAAGTATGGTAGTTCACTTGACACTCTGTATCCTGGTTACTTTGTGTCCCTCACTTACCCCTTTCGCCCCCTTCTTCATCCTTCTTTGTACTGCCTGTACCCTTACGTCTCCAGCTCTCTTGAGTCCACTTTTATTTGCCTTCACCTCCCTGTTTCTTAATTCTGCTTGCTAGACCCTCACTTCAACCACACTACTACCACCCCTTCTACCCACCTTGGCCTCGCCCTTCCCCGCTCCCAAGCCTCCACATCCCACCCTCTTCATATAAATCCCCAAGAGTAAACAATAGGGACTGGTGTGACAATAGTGAGATCTTGATGACTGAACTGTTGCAAAGAGGAAAATTGCAGCAGCTTCCTTCCAGATCTGGTTCAGATCTGTCAAAACATTAATCCTATGCTTGATTTGCAGAGCTCCATGACAGTTGGCTGCAAAAAATAAGTTTAGAGAGCAGAGAAGAGAAGATAGAAAGGAACTTAAGGAGAACTTTGAGAAAATCTAAGGAAGAACGAAGGAGCAAAAAATGAGAGAAGAAAAGATATTAGAGGAACAAAACTAAAAGAAAAATAGAGAGGAGGAAGAAGGGAAATAAAATTACTAATGGGAGAAGATGAGAACAGTGAGAGCACGTAATTGTGGTTGCCATCTAAATCTAATAGAGATGGAAGGTTCAGATTGAGGTTTCATTGTTTTATTTGTTAGTGGGCTTAACACCGAAGCCAAACTAGAAAGCAAACACCCGACTCCTTTTTGTATTTTTGGTCTGGTCGGCCACCTGATAACTTTCCACTTTCAGTTTATTTAAGACTCTTAAAAGGAAACAAAGCTAACTTCTATTGGCATCCAATTCTTAGTGATTTGAGCATCCATTACATCTCTATACAATCCCTAAAAATCTGAAAATGGAATCCTATTGCAATCTAAAAATAATGCAACTAAATACGACCCAAAGTATATCACTTCAGGCTCAAAGTTAAGACTGTAAAAGCCCTTTTTGTTGGCCTTAGCTGCACCAGAGCTTTTGTTTTTGTTTTTTTATCAAAATTTCAATTAGGTCAACCAAACACAGAACAATTGAACTATTGGATATTTTGCTAAAAGTGTTTCTGTTGGTTGTTATATTATTCATTCACATAGTGTTCCTAAAACATTGTAGCAAGCCAAACAGACCCTTAGTTGATAAACAACAATATAATCTGGCACCTTGTATTTCTTTCAAGTGCATCTTTGCTTGTGCATTAAGCATCTGTCCTTTCAGATTCTCTAGGAATTATGCTTGCATAGTTGCTTTAATAATATCTCAACTATGCAACATTTGGACATCTCCAACTCCTCACAACACATACCAAGCTCTAGGAGGACAATTTTTTCAAACATGCATCATGATTAAGTCATCCATACCACCACCATCATGACACCTTGTTTTTAGTCTTTCTCTAAAACCTTCTAGAGATAAGCAGCACTATATCCAATAGCAACCATAGCTTTTCATTGATGGGTAAGTAAATAAAATCAAGAAAAGAAATGATGGGTTTGTTGAGCACCACTCTAAAATGCAGAAAACTAGTTATCTGATCATTGATTTGTTATAAGTCTATACTAAATAAACTGCAGTCCTCCTTATAAGTCTATATGAAAAGTTGCCTAAATCCAATTTAATGTCTTGATTACATGTGAAATTTCAGTTTTGTGAACATCTCAATCTAGATCTTGATTTCCTCAACACCCAACCTTATGGGTCTAGGGAGGATTGATATTTACACAAGTGTCTTGAAGAAAGCTTGAATCCTTTACGGGATTATTCGTACTTTCACCATGCCCTTGACTATTAGAGCATAGGTAAATGAAATCCTCTTGCAAACTGCTTCAAGCAGTACATAGTGCAAAAACTGACTGAACTTTTTCAGTTTTTGCGGTCAACTAGCTTTGATGTCATTTACTCTTGAACCCTTTATATTTGCATCTGTGAAATGAACAAGAGTATGCAAGACTTATCTGCCTGTGACATAGTCAAAAGCGAAGGGACAGAGGAGATATCTATTTGGATTTTTAGCTTCGCTTATACATCTTGTACATTGTATTACCTGTATAATCCAATCTTACCCTAATAGAAAATAAATAAAGAGATATGGGTGTTCTCCTAAAATTGGAATTGAGAGTTGTCAAGAGCTAAGTCCACTTGTCTTATTGGGGTTATATACCTTCCTGTTGTGACGATGTTGGGATTGACCTTTGCTAGTTATTTCTCTATTGTTGATTCACTATCTTATCAAAATCTTAAACATTTGGGAAACTGTTTCATATATATTATGTTATTGTACAGTTTTTTGTTAGTTTTCATCTATAGAGCTCCAAAATATCCCTATTTGTTATATTTTATTGTTTTGAATTGTTTTTGGGGCTGCCCAGACTTCGATGTGGGAAATGATTGCTAGACTGGAAGAAGCCAACATTGGTCTTCAAATGCAGGTACACTTCCACTATCTTGGTATCCTGTCCTCCTACTTGGTTATATAATAAGATTTACAATTTTCAAGCATTCTCCACATTATCATATCTTTGCTGTCTCATGCACATGTATCATCTAGTTGGTTTTTCTTGAACTTTTATTTTTTTTAACTTCTTGTATGGAAGTAATGGAGTACAAGGTAAATCTCTAGATGGAAGGCTATACATTTTCCCTTTGGGACAAAAGATGACAGTGCAACAACGAGATTTTGATATGTGCTCCTTTTCCATATTATGATACTTATATGAAATACTGTATGGACACATGCGAACACATAAGCAGAGGTGAGGGGTGAGTGCCTTGTGCTGCTACAATTCCATGGATAAGAGATTCTATTGAGGTATCATTATCTCTTTCCATGGAAATTTCAAGGATTTTAAGTACTCTATTTTGTATCTTTTCTTTATCCTTGGGTCCTTGCAGATTTGTTTCTTGATGATATTCTTCTATTCCCAAAACCACGTAATCTAAATTGATCCAACAATTGTGTCTTCTCTGCTTCATACAGGGCGACCTTCATGAGGATCGGACCTGGTTGCTCTAATGAAGTGTGCACATATTGATATTGTTGGCAATTCTTAATCTCATTAAGTCAGATTAGAGCTATAATTATTTAGGCTATTTGGTTCTTTTGTTATTCCATTAACTCATGCCATTACTTGTAGAGCTCTCACAAGTCAGCCAACATTGGAAGGAGAACATTCAACACTTAGGTTGTGTTTGGTATTGCTTCTGTTTTAGAAAAAAGAGGATAGAAAAAGGGAAAGAGAAGCTAGAAGCTACATTTTCTAGCTTGTAATAGAAGCACTTTTTTGACTTTTCTTCTTGCAGTCACTTTTTAAATGATGTTACCAAACAATTTTCTGCGAAGTGTTCCTTTGATTTAAAAGTCACAAAACCACTTAAGCAATACCAGACACACCCTTAGACTAGGATGCTCTGCTTCTTGTCAGGGACAAAGTTCCTTATGGGCACAAGCATGTTTGTATGTATAAAACCCTCGTTAATGGCTTCTTAAATAGATGCAAGTTCTGGATAGTTTTATTTGTGCAAGAGCCTTGTGTTGACTACAAGAATTACATTTATCTTGGAAATCTTTACCTGATTTGGATATGCGGTTTTGCAAAATATCTATCTAAGAATGTTTGTATACAAAACTTTTGATCTTGATATTTACTACCTTAAGAAAAATTTGTCAGCTTTGCTGTGCAGTGCATGATTCCATTCATGGCCTGGTTTGAAGGCTGGTTCCTCTGCCATTGCTTTTGATCATGCATTGACCTTATCATCTTTGTAAGGAACAAATGCTTCTACATAGGTCTTCTTTTATTTTGATGAGATGACTTTCATGGGTGATAATTTCATTTATATCTGCTTGGCAGTAAGGTATGCACCATAGCTACTTTGTGGGGCTTGGTGTTGCTTTGTTCTTGCTACAAGTAATGTTTTTTTTGTCCCTCGTGCTCGCCTAACTAAAAGCTTCCTATAATTTGATCAAGCTTAACCACGGGGTTCTTTTGTTTATGAGGGCACCATCCTAATTCCATAATCCTTCTTGATGGTAGCTTCATCAATTTTGATCTCACAGCCCCTTAATATGCAGTTCCTCTTGGCATACTCTATTGGTGGTTTTCCTTCAGATTATTCAATTACTCATATGTTACGTCAACATGAAATATTCCTTAACCTTTGTTTTCATGATTTTTTTTTTTTTTTTTGTGTGTGTGTTTTGTGGGAGGTTGTTCTATTTCACGTTTTAAAAAAAACATCTTTGCTGTATGACTGAGTTTAACTGTCAAATCATGGCTTAAATTGATGCAAAAGTTCTACTTCCGGGTTGGATGTAGGTTCACTATTCTACTTTTAGCACCAAAATATTGTGAGAACAGGATGTTAATTAAATCATGGATAATTTAACAGACAAATAAAACAGGGCCTGAGCATCAGTTTGTATACTGCCTTCTCACCAGGTTATCCATGTAACTTATCCTCTTGTCAGCTGGCAGATGTCTTCCTAAAATCTGATACTACTAGTCACTTGTTTTTTCTAGCGAGCAAGCATGTCTGTCCTTGATCTTGAGAGATTAAGCACTACTTGGTTTGCACTTTTCTGCATTATAATTGTATAGGTTGTAGGGAAATTTTATTATGTTATAATCATTTTGCCTATGATTTAATGGTATCAATCGTAAACAGTCTGTGTCCTTTGTGTTTTTACATGATATTTCTGCTTTCCACACTCATTTTCAGTATCAGTTTGTGAATCTAAAGATTCATTCTGCAATAGTTTTTTCTGTAGTTTTTCAAGTTACAAATCCCCTTATATTTCATTCATCTATTTTATTGTGGGATATGGAATTTATCAGAATGTTTTGTGGCATATGCCAAAACAATTTTCAAAATCAATAATCATCTTTTACGTAATCCATCCAAGCTTGAGTTAGCCAATCCACTGAATGCAATAATAAAGGCTGGCCGTATCTTATCAAATTGGTTGATTCAGATGTAAATCTGGAGTGATAGAATAATTCCTGGGTTAAAGCATGTTGATATGATAGAGTTCCCTCAATCTTGGTATATCTTAGTGGGTGTTTGATTAGTGCTTTAAGCCTTTAACATACAACAAAAGTGTCTTGCCATGTGCACGTCATGCATCGACCTAATAAGTTACTCAACTAGATTACTGTCTGTGTTTCTGATATGACTATTAAATAACAAAGCCTGTCAGGTAAGGGAGTTGGAAGAATCTAGAAGCAATATTCTTCAAGAAAACCATCGGTTAGTGGAAAGCATATCAGAATTGGAATTGCGGATACGACGCCTTGAAAGGGAAGCTTCTGCCTATGCAACTTCGAAAGTGATGACAAAGGTTAGTTTGCACCTGCTTTTCGATTGCAAATGCTCTTTAAGTTTATTTTGCTCTTTATATACTTGAACTTCGTCAAATCCATACATGTTTGTCAAAACTCGAAAGAAAGAAACTACTTCAGTCCATCAGAAATTCCTATGATGCAATTATTTTGCTACTCATTACCATGAAAGACTGGGCTTGTACTCTGTCCAATGCAGTGATCCACCATTGACTGGTCTATTTAAGAACACGTGCTAAAAGAAGTAAGAACTTTGTAATTGAAAGGTCCCTCCAAATTTATATTTAACTTGTGCGGGCCATCTAATCTGATTGTAGCTTGTTATGCTACATGGCAAAGTGCAAAGTGACAAGCAGTACCTTGTTATGCTATATTGGCATTTGAAACTTGAATTATATGAAATTTTGCATTCCAATTACTGAATGTGTTAACCCTTTCAAATTCTAATATTAATGTTCTGTAAATAAATCAGCCAATATAATCCTTTTTGCCGAGCAATCGGCTTTCTAAAGAGGATTGAGGGTGAGGGAGACACATGCACATGCACACAGAAAGAGAGGGGGGGGGTGGGGTGGGGTTGGTTCTGAATGGTTGACAGGGAAGGAGGGAGGAAACAAACTAATTTGATAGGTGTCTGATCTTAGGACACAAACTGTGACAAATATTTTGGGAACTGCTTCTCATTCCAAATCTATTGGCATGAAATTTCTTCTTGCGACTGCAAAACTCTAAATTGCTGGTTGATGATTATTATGAAAATTACTTGAAGTGAGTTTTTTTCTTTCATTCTTTGCGCTAATTAACTTTGTAAACTTTGACCTGTTTTCTTGAGAAACTATATCTGAAATCAGAGTTATGGTTCTTTCCTTTCTGGTTGGTCGAAAAATTATCTGAAACAAGAGTTTAGCATTTCCAAAGAAGTTTGTGGTTTTTGACATCATAACTGAATTACTTTTTTCTCTTTTCTTTTAAAAAAATAAAAAAAAGCTAAAGATGGCAGCTAAGGCCATCAGACTTCTATCATATTGCCATGCTTAATTCTCAATTAATGTGGGAAGAAGATAACCCTCACTGTATGTGTCTTTGGTGGTTCTTGTATGCTACCTGTCAAACTTTAGTTTGCCTGGCATCTATATATGTTAGCAAAATTTGTATGAAGATTATCCTCAACTACACCCCCCCCCCCCCCCCCCCCCCCCCCCCCCCCCCAAACCCCCCCCAAAAAAAAAAAAAAAAAGCTTATGAAGATAATCGTTGGAATTGGGCCTCCTTCCTAGCCGATCGCCCTCTCCTTTTAGCATTTTTTTGCTGAAAACTCCTTTTAGCATTAAAAGTAACAGAATGTCTTGTGTTTGATGCAGTTCCCTGAAGAGAGAAAATCCCTTGATCGGATAGAAGCAGCCCATGCATTAATTGAGAAGCCAGATTCCGGAATTGGGGAGTTTGCTGGAAAGGTAACAATGGGAGGTTCAGACTATTTTCTCTGTGCTGCTTTCTTGATATATTCGAGTATATTCTATTTTTCACAATAGCCATTTCTTTAAATATTTAGTATTTTTGCATAGTTTGTTGGTATAATAGTATTGGATTCTAAACTTGATCCTTTCTTTCTCAGCATCTGATTCTTTGCCAATAGAGTGTGAAATATTAGGATTGAATTAAGTTTTACAGTGATCTGCCTTAACCTTGACGTTCTGTATCACCAACAGTTCACAAGCACATATTAGATCCTTCAATATCATTTTTCCCATGTAATTTGAACTGTAGTGATTATACGAGTAAATAGTTTGTGTACATCTCAAGGTGGCCATGATTTTCTGCTCAGGTGACCGAACATTACATGGAGCCAAATCAACATGCTGCTTCTGCTGAACATTCAAACCCTGAGCTTAATCATGAAATGACCCAAGCGAGAACTTCCACAGATAACGTATCAGGGTATGGTGAAAAGATATCTGAATTAGGCGAAAAGGGTCAACCTTCAGTTGGAATTCATGGGAGATTTAACACTAGCAATGGAATTGGGGACTTTGTTGCTGATCCTGGAGTACGATCAGCACAGCCTCCGGGATTAGATGAACCAAGGATTAGCGAAGATATTGTGTCAGTTCCACTGGATGAGATCCAAATTCATGAGGAAGATTTGCAAGGCATGAAGAATAATGAGAAAGCTCCAGCGGTTCCACTCTCAGATGCCCCTTTGATAGGGGCACCATTCCGCTTGATTTCTTTTGTTGCCAAGTATGTCAGTGGCGCTGATTTGATGAGCCAAGACAATTCTTAATCGAGCTGGTCAGCTGTTTGAGATCGAGTTATTGGAAAAGAAAATTTTTTTTTTTTTTTTTTTGGAAACGATAGATTTTTTATTTGTTTTATGCTATTATAGATATTATTTGTAACACTAAAAATTGAATTTGTTGCTGACCAAGATTTGCCTTCCATGCATTTCTGAAGGTTTGTGTAGTATGGGAAAAATGGAGCTGTTATGATACCTTCTTTTGCCAGGGAGGCTGTTGAAAGACGAGCTATGTTTGTTGAATACCAGTAATGCAAGTGTCTGGATTTTCCAAAAAAATACTCGGTGGCCGCGCACACACATACAGGTAAAGAAAGATTTACTCCTGGTAAAGAACCACTAAGAAGAGCTCATATATTAAACCCATATACAATTGTACAAAGTTGTACGAATAAATGAAATCAAAATTAAAGAGTATTAAGTCTAAAACTAAAGCATTTATCGTGCAATGAGCGATCATACTCATAAACGAGGAATTTTAAGCATGCATGTATTAGTTGTCATTTTGCAGCCGCTTGTTAAATCCACTTAATTCCATAGTCTCCATAAAAATAATAATTCATCGGGGCAGAAACTAGTTGAGGGCTTTCCATAATCATCCTCCTTTGGGTCATCCGCGGCTGTGAGAGCACAAGGTTATACCTGCAGACATTCCTGAAAGCAGTTGTGTTTTAACTGTTATCAGTGTGCTCCTGTCTCTTAATAAAACTACCAGAAACTTCATCCTTGGATACGTGAAAATGAAAATTACCAATCAAATTATGCACGAATTAGTACCAAAGTTGTCGCACAACTACCAAGCCCGACGCCAGATGGAACATGTTACTGGCTCTGCACGCTCCTTTGTGCACAGCACACCATGCATAGATTCAAGCATCCTTACATAATTGAAACTCTCTAATGGAGTCAAATCAGTTGTCTTAAAATGAAATCCAGAAGCAATGCCATCTCACTCACCCCTCATGATGTTCGCACAACGGAGTCCTCAGGCTCGCCTTCCAAGGATGGCCGGCCTTTTGAGCCAAACTGCTGGATCTCCCCGATCATCGTAATCACCTCCTCCATTCTCGGGCGTTGTTCTGGAGTTCTCGCTACACAACTCATTGCAATCTGAAGCATCTGAACCAACTGTTCCTCGATGTTCTGATACCTCAACAGCTCCACATCAAAAACTTCAGCAGTCCACTCCTCCCGGACCACGGATTGGACCCACCTTGGCAGATCAGCAACATCGTCATGCCCTTGGCCCTGAAGTGGAGCTTTCCCGGTGAGCATCTCAAGGAGAAGGACCCCGAAGCTATAGACATCAGACTTCTGAGTGATCTTTCGGGTCTCTATGGTTTCAGGTGCACGGTAGCCCACCACGACCCGGGAGAGGTTGGCAGGAGGATTCATAAGAGGAGAGAGGCCATAATCAGAGACAAAAGGGTTAAGGTCATGATTAAGGAGGACGTTGGAGGATTTGATGTTTCCATGGACAAACTTTGGACCACCTTCAGAATGAATGTGTGCAATGCCATGTGCTGTTCCAAGTATGATTTTCACCCTGGAGTCCCAGTCCAGTGGAGTCCCTTCAGTGCCTCTGTTTCCTGTCCATCATCAACATGTAAGTCCAGTGAAGGGATTTAACACATAGCTGGTTATATTTACATTAACAAAAAATCTTCTGCTATACCTTTGAACTCAAATGCAAATTAAAGTATGGCTAGCTGAAGTACCTCATACCAGTAGGAGTATATATTATTAGTTCAGATCTACAAATAGGTACTTGGATAACAAACTAAAATGTAAGTCTGCATGATCTAGACGTCATTTCAGCTTCGAAATTATCTTCATTTAATTTTATTATACTAACAAGCTTCTAATTTATACAAGTGCATTGGTCCATATCCACACAAACTAGCAAGAAACTCTGAACCTAACATGCACACAAGATTTTCTAGATTCCAACAAATCAGAAAACAAGAGACTACTCTCAGGACCAAAAGAACAAGGGCATAAACAAGCAGTTTCTAACAAAGTTTTCACCAGAGTCAATGTGCAAATGACTACCTCAGTCTGCATCTAATACAATCCTAAAAATAATCTAAATAAATAGCCATGAGCTAAACAATGTAGGTAGCCCTTCCCAAATACCCCTAACCCCCCAACCCCAGTAAACATGGGTTTTGAACCTAGGCTCCAGTACAACTACTAAGAGACTTTACTAGCTTGGTAAGCTGACATCTTCAACCTATGGTTGGCATAAGGTTTGTTGGTTATGGCTATTTTTATAATAATAAGTTAGGAATTTAATTGACAAGACCAAATGGCTCGGATGGTACATATATAGGTCTTTACTAATACCATATCTTCATATTTTTGATTTTCAAATTATTTGTTTCCAACCATTAACCACAAAATTTGATAAAATATAAGCATCATTACTTGTACACATTTTTATGCCAAAGGTATTGAAACAAGATATACCTTCTTAAAAACTCGTCTTATATTCCAAATATGGCAGTATTTCATGCATGTATTTTGGGCAGCATATGACATTACACTTCAAAGTAGGTCAGATATCAGACTTAAATTTACACAAAGTAGGTCATGCTTGTTGAGAGCTGCACAAAAGCCTTCTGTACTTAGCTAAGAAAAAATTGTGTTCTGCTTATCAAGATTGCCTCCAATTTAGCAAACGGTCGAGGATCTCATGCTTGGTCCTTAGAAAGTTGCACATACATTTTGAGTCCATCAATTGCTTCAAATTTAAGTCCAATATGTGGATCTAAATGAATGAGTAATAAGCTTCAGATCTTGATGAGTGGAAGCAATGAGGAGAAAATCTGGGCTAGGCATGCCATACTTTTCAGTTATCATAATCTTTGCCAATCATTGAGAGGCCTGAGATCACCATGAAATCATCTATGGAGTGACAATCTTATTAGGTGTTCTAATCTACTTAATAGGAACGAGTCACCTCGTGTCAAATCATTTTGGAGATTTCTGTTCTTCCTTTTTGCTTAATTTATTATCAGAGAAAAATGAAAAAAAAATAGTTGGTTTTACTGTATTTGGTCCAGACCTCGAGGGGAACATTTGACAGTTAGTTTCAAAATGTGTACTTGGAAAAAAGGCAACAATTTTTTTAATTTCAATTTACAGCTTGAAAGATATCCCAAAGATTGTTTTTAGTATATATTACGGGGATTGGGAAGATTGTCAATAATGTTATTTAAAAACATATATCTACATCTAATATCAATCCTACATAAGCTAGGAGTATTCACAATCTTACTCTGGTTCATTCAAAGGACAATTTTTAGTGCAGCAAGCATTTCATAAATCAAACTCATGCACTTACATAATCTATACAACAATAACAATGAAAAAAATACAAACATCAGGCTTTTAGAGAGGCATACCATGCAAGAGGGTAGAGAAGTTGCCAGTGGGAACATAATCATAGACTAGAAGCTTTTCATCTTTCGAGTAGTAATAAGCACGAAGTGGAACAAGATTAGGGTGCTGCCCAGCCCTTTCCATTATCTCCATCTGCTGTTCAAAGTCTCTCTTCCCCACCACCACCTCCTTCAACCTCTTCACCACCACTGTTGTGCCATCCTCAAGAGCAGCCTTATAAGCTGTTCCATAACTCCCCTTCCCAAGGACTTCAGCAGAAGCTCTCAGCAGATCCTCCAAGTCAAAGTTATAAGCACAGCCCTCAAAGTAAACCAACTTATTCTTCTCAGCCATTTGAACTCCACTACTGTACTCCTCTTTAGGCTTTTCAACATTGGAGCCCTTCTCCTTCGATCCTCCGCTGCTTCTTCCATCCTTCCTCCTTGAAATGCATATAATTAGAACCATTGCAAGTAGCAGCAGCAAGGCCAATGCCCCAGCAACAATTGCAATTATAAATCCTGTACTAATTTTTTTCCCAGATTTTTTCTTATGATTTTGGGGGAATGCTGGTTGGGGTGACAAGGGAGGAGAAAATGGTGAAAATGGTGAAGGTGAAGGAAGAACTGCAGAGCACTGAGGTAGAGGTGGGCCACATAATTGAGGGTTTCCCAGGAATGAGTCATTTGGAAACTTTTGGAGGGAAAAGGGTATGGAGCCATTTAGATGGTTGTAGCTCATATTCATATGTTTTAGCCTTGGGAGTTTCAGGTCAGGGATGGGTCCAGAGAGAGAGTTGTTTTGTAGATTCAACAAAGAGAGTTGAGACAGGTTTTGAATTCCCAGGGGAATTTCTCCTGTAAAGGAGTTATATGAGAGATCAAAGGAGACGAGGCTGAGAGAAAGTGAGGCTGGTATATCTCCAGATAAATTATTGTGTTGCAGGTAAAGATATTGCAGGGAAGGAAGTGACATGATATCAGATGGGAGACTTCCATTTAGATGGTTAGATCGGAGGCTCAAGACTCGGAGGGCATCAAGCTTGCCAAGTGTATTTGCGGGGATTGGGCCGAAGAGCCCAACCCCTGGTAGCCTGAGGGCAAGGACACGAGTTTGGTCTGCTGTACATGTCACTCCAATCCAAGAGGAGCAGACTGAGGTGTTGGAATTCCAGTTGAGTTTGCGGCCATGGTGGACTGCATCAACAAATGCAAGGAGAAGTTGCTTATCAGATTTTAGGTCACCAGTTGCTGCAGAGGGAAAGCACAGTAGGAGGAAAAGAAAAGGAACGGATGGAAAAAAGAAGCATCTGCAGTTGAGGTAACCCATGCCAGTTTTCCGAATCGGAAAAAGGAAAAAGAATGGGAATTCTAACTTTCTGAAACAAAACCAAAGAAAATGACTGGGAATTTCAAGTGTTGGGCATCTTCCTCTCCTTCTGCAGTGATAAAAAGCAAGAGTAAATACATGGCCCAAGCACTAGAAACAAAGAACAATCAAATCATACTGTGTTTTAACTTAAGATATGCTCCAAGAATAGTTTTGCGCATCCAAACACACACACCAACACACACCAACACACACACACACACACACACACACACACACACACACACACACAAAAAAGCATGCCGTCACAGAGAGAGAGAGAGAGAGAGAGTTGACAAAAGCAACAAAGCAACAGGCTTTCAGCTGTCACTTGCTTAAGGGTAGGTGATAAAAAGAGACATGATTCTCTTGTTACTATTTCCTAAATCCACAAGCTAATCTCAGTTGAGTTGTTGAGTCCTCTTTCGAAATCCACTACGTCTAAACATGTCCCAAAGAATTGTCAAGAAGAAAAGGACACCACTTTGAAAGAATACCGCCCACTCAAAGAGAACCAAACTTTTCTGGAAAGCATGCTATTAGTCCAAAAGCAAAAGCTCATCTTATTTTCACTTACTAGCAAATTAAGAGGTGCTTAAAACACAGGAAAATGGAAGCTTTCCATCCCTCTCAAAAGGCAAAGAGGAAACCAAAGGCCCACCAAAACTTTCAAAGAAGAGAAGCTCAATTCCTACCCAACACTTGGATCTCACCTCGCCTACTTTTTTGTGCTAATACAGAGCAGCACTTAAATCAAGTAAAAGAAATGAAAAGGAGCTATGACAAAGGAAAAGCATCAACATTTTACTCCGCAAAAAGGAAATTATAATAAAAAGTAGGGCTATCAAATGCGCCACCTTGGTACGGCATTAGACGCACCCACTAAGCGGATATAGTAATTAATAACAAGATATTCAGAGAACTCGAAAACAACAAAGGGAAAAATTATTTAGCCTTACTAAAATGAATCCTTCAGCTATAAACCCAAATCTCACCGGACTCAAAAAAAGAAGACTCCATTTCTGGAAAGAATAGCCATTAGAGCACCCAAAGTTCAGCTAAATCTTCAGTTTTCAAAGAATTCTACTTAAACAATTAGGAACGGAGAGGTTGCAATCAAAGAAAGAAGCAAAACAGTTGGGACCTCGAAACACTGGAAATAATCAAGTACATTAATATCTACACTGCGATGAAGGTAAAAACTGATAAGGCCAGCATTTGGACTCCAAGGAACAAACCATGGCCGGAACAAGAGCTAAACAACTTGAAATCAAAACCCTATATTTAAAAGTAAAGAAAATTTTGAACCTAGAACATTCTGTTCAAATAGTGAATAAAAGTGGCTCGTGATTACTTTGAAAAAGAGCTTAAGATCAAGCTTTTACGATCTAGGCAACAAAGAAGCACTTGGTTACCCCTAAGAACCCGTCACAAACGCCGCAAGAATTCAAAGAACAGCAGGAAAAGACTGGAACTTTCACCAAACCGAGACGATAAGACAAGATTTTCATCTAAATTCGAATAAAAATTCTCAAAATTCCAACATTGCAGGCTCCAAAACCTCCCTTATAGCTAAAACCGTAGCCTCCAGTTCGAAAACCGAAGAAATCCCCGCAAAACCTCAGGGCATTCCAGTAACAATCCAAATGTTGAAGCTCAAGACCTACTATTTTAGCTGAACTCAAGGAATTAACAGAAAATACCTAGAAATTTCTCACCGGAACCCAGGCATCCCTCCAAGAACGCGCCGCTGGAGCGCCCCCGGCGGCCCGAGCTTGCACCCAGAGCTCCACCCGCCAAATCTCGAGGCTCTTAGAGCGCCGAGACCTCCAATTGAGCCGGAATCGGGGTTACACTATCTGAATGGCGCCAGTTTTAAGGCCCTTATAGGATTCAAGACGGGGAGGGAGAGAGAGGAGGGGGGAAGAGAGAGAGAGAGAGCGCTCGCGCTTTTGGCTTCGATGCCGACGAAGTTTGGAGGACGCGGAAATAGGCCGTTTTGAAGAATTAATAGGCTAAAGCATTGTACGGAATTACTAATATGCCCCTTACTCATGTCACGCGAATCGCGCGTGTTAAGAGGAAGCGTGGAACCCATGATCGGTTCCAGGGAAACACAAATAGCGGCTGTTAATTCCAGTCTTCGACTGCACAAAAATTTTAGGATTCGATAATATAATGTCAGTCCTTGGCCTGATGGAATGTAACAATAATTAAATAACCAAATTGTTGTCTCAACCAAAAAAAAAAAAAAAAAAAACCCACATTGTTTCATTATATTATTTCTATTAAAATTTATATTTATTTTTATATTCTCATAAAATACTATTTTTATACAAATACTTCTAATATAATGGTTCTCCTAACATCGTTAATAAAAATCATATTTATTTTAATTAAAAATAAAATAAAATTTTGATATTACTTTTTTATTTTTTTTGCACTTCTACACATTAAGAATATTTTAGTTTTTTTAATTTGAATCATTAATTTTTTAAATGGTGTTAGATGGCGTAAGTACATATGCAAAAACGAGGATAAAAAAGGTAGAATAGCAAAATAAGTGTTTTATGAGGGTGTACATGCAAATATTACTTTCGGAAGAATATTCATGCAAAATTCGATATTTAGGAAGGTATTTATGCAAAAAAAATAATAATTTAGAACTAATATGGAGATTTGAATTGAAGGAATGATTTCTTACTACGGCGGAGAAGTTGTATAATATTTAGTTAAATTCCTGTTAGATATGATACTCTTTTTTTTGAGTATACTTAACTTTAAATCTTTAGGTATAGACTAGTATACGG
Organism: Phoenix dactylifera; assembly: GCF_009389715.1. Lineage (NCBI taxonomy): Eukaryota > Viridiplantae > Streptophyta > Magnoliopsida > Arecales > Arecaceae > Phoenix > Phoenix dactylifera. The sequence goes on along the minus strand of NC_052404.1, from coordinate 8,559,879 downwards.
CAATCTTTGTATAATGTCATGGCTCGAAACATTTACAATTACTAATAAGACATTGCAGACTTGAATATAATAAACTCTTTTCTCAATTTTGTAAGGTTGATATCCTTATAAGAATAAACTATGAAATAAATTATATCAGTAAAATTAAAAAATAAAAGTTAGCACTTAAATTTAGAAAAATAATGTGTAGAAAATTATTTTGATAGTTTCCAAAACTACTAAGATATAAAGAGTTGTAAAGCTGAGGTGCAACCTTTTATCCTAGACTACCAAAGCACTTTTCTTGACATTACATTGTGCCTATAATTAACATTGTACAAGTTGTAAAAAATAGGTGCAGCAGAAGTAATTTAGCATCAATATTTTATGAGTTCTATGTGTAGTGCAAGAATCACTCTATCCATTACACTCTAGTCTCAAGATGCCTCACTTGATTTATGGTGCACACTGCATGGTCCAATTTTCTTTGTGATAGTTTCATTCCTGCTTTGGTTGTGGCCTCAATCTGTATTTAAATCTTGCAGACACCCATGTGTATAATTAAAGGCTAGCATTAAAAAAAGGTCCCCACAATATGGCCCCATCAATAAGTATTTCACCAACTAGTATCGCTTGCTAAGGTTTCTAGTTAATGGTTAAGTGGGTGCATGCAGTGCAAATAATAATTAAAAAATTTGCAGGGACCTCATCAACCTCAAATATTGTATAGAGTAGGGTCATCATTAAATCTGAATTGCCTTGTAGTTATAGGTACATGCATTTATTACAAGATGGCTCCACATTTGCCCCATGCTCCTACATAGACGGCGAGGTTGATGAGACCCCCAACCTGCCCAGCCAAATTCCAGAAGGACTGGCGGAGGCCAACCTCGGTCAAGACTAAGACGCAGGCCAAATACACTATCCGCCCAAAAGATGGTTCCGCAATCATCTTCTTCATCCTCCTCAGCAGAAACTTGGTGTGGGGTTTGGGACCGCAACGCCCCGCGGGCCAACATAGGTCAAATGAATCAATTGGCCATCCATAGAAGGTTAAGTATGAAAGAGAATACAATAATACCATAGGATAAACTTAAATTATGATGTTATTTTATCTATATATATTTATGGATATATTAGTATAAAAATTATACTTTATTCTATCATAATTGGAAAGACCGATATCAGTTAACAACCATTATAATGGCTTGGAGTAATTGATAAATAGATATTTCTTTTTTTTCCTTTGTTGAGAAATATAATTGGGATGCTACCATCTTTCATTTATCTAAATTATATTTATAAAAGTAAACACATAATATGTTTATGTATTATATCTAAAATCAATAAAATTATTTTTGGTTTGTATAAGAGCATTGTAGCATTATCACCATCACTAGTTATAAACCATAACCACACTCTTATATCATTAGGTTTGCTTGCTAATTGATGAATCATTGATAAAATATTAACTTGGAGCAAATAGAAAGGGGACTTTGGTTTTCTTCTCAATATACAAAATATTAACCTATCTATACTTGTCAGTCTCTGAAGGCAAGGAAAGCAAGTAACAAATTTTGTATCCATCGTCCTATCATGCACTTTATCCATGTTAAAACTTGCACATGAGACTATTTCATATATAAAAGCTGAAAAAAAAAAGAAAAATTCTTTCGCAACGTATGTATATATCTTTTGTTGCTAATAGAGAATCCTTTGCGGATTGACCTAGTCCAATTTGGGACCATATCCCATAACTGTATCTCTTATTCATTTAAGAGCATTGACTGGAGGTGACGCTGATCAAATCAAGCCCATTGTTTGGTTTTCAATTGAGCAGACATAATTGATCATGGAAGATGGAACAAAGGGGACCAATCCATTATCCACCAACCATGGAGAATTATTATAAATATTTTCTTCTTTCTAGGTAAGCTTATAGGCATGATTGGCCTTTAGTTTATGATTAGAATTTTTGGTGGTATGACAATCTTCTCTTGTTTGACAATTAGCTTTGAAATGACCTACAATCAAAAATATGCTCATATATATTGTTTCAGCTAATAAAGTGTCACTCTCGTAGCACCAAAAATATTACATAATAACAATTCTAGTTCTAGTCAATGCAAGAAACTCATGCAATAAATTTTGAACATACCTTTTGTCCTCAACTTCATGCAAATTTCTTCTTATACATGTTATGATTGGTTCAAGAAATTTATTTGACTAATATTACTAATTTGAACCATGTATTGTATCAATTTTTATGTATTATATCAAGGCTCTCAAGTCACATCATAATAGAATACACAAAACAGACATCTCCTACAATTTCATATCAATTAATAGTTCCAAGTCTACTCGTATATATAGCCTTCCAGCGAGCTACTTCTGTCAGAAAATTTGTTGTTGATGGGGAGTTTGGTTATGGTTCTCTTTTTTTTTGTGTGTGTGGATGCGCATAGAGTGTGCCCCATGTGTGTGTGTGGCTAAGGCTAGTTCTACTTTAATTTTGTAACTTTATCTAAATCATGCTTTCTCTAAATTCTAATAGGTTCGATACAGTTAAAATATTTATACACATGTGTGTATGTATGTATATATGTATATATATATATATATATGTATGTATGTATGTATGTATAAAGAATTTTTTATTTATATATCTTGATAAATATTGAAGATTACGGGCACATCCTTGTAAATTTACTATCGATATTATATTCTCACAAATTTTATATATATATATATATATATATATATATATATCTTTAAAAATTATTATCTTTACATAAAATATTTTTTAAAAAAATTAATTTAAGAAATTGATATACTTAAGAATATTATAAATAAGAATATATCAAAACAAATAATGAATATTTAATATAATTAAGTAAAAGTAGGTGAGGGGATGAGGTTATTGAGATAACCAAAAAGATTAATTTAAACAAGGCTTCATTGAATTGAAAAAGATATTTAGGGTAAGGGTGTGTAGCTTGATTTTGGGTAAGGTTGGATCGATGTTGAGTTGAGCTAAGTCGGAAAATATAAAACTAGAATCTAACTTAATTTTAAATATGGTTCAATTTCGACCCTAACTCAATCCGCGAGTCTTTCGAAAATAGATCAATCAAGTCTAATCCATTTGGGATTGGATCAGATCACAGATTGATATAATCCATTTATTATCCTAACTTATAAAAACAAGGATCAAAGAGAAAATAGGTTTAGAAATGAAATAAATTAATTAGAATAAATGGATAAATTTACACATTGTCTTTTTCATTTGAGGATAAATTATTTTATTCTCCATTGTGGATCAATTAATTTAATAATTTTTTGCCTGAAAAAAAAAAATCAAATGATTTTTACCCTCCTCCGTCTCCCATAATAACATAAAAAAAATCATTTTGGCACCCGGTCGCTTTTTATCGTGCCCAAAATTCCCTCGCTCTCATCCGACCACCATCAAAAGTCCAACCTCCTGGCGGACCGGGCGCTCCCTCGGCAGCTGCGGAATCTCTCTTCGTCCTCATGGCTCTCGCCTTGTGCTCTTCTCTCCCCTTCTCTACCTCCACCTCTTCGCCGCCCTCCCTTTCCCCCCGTCTCCGAACCTCGCCGACGGGATCCTCCCTAATTACGATCCCTTCTCCCCAACGGATGCGAGCCCGTTCCCTCCGCGCCCGCCCGTCTCTCCGGCCGAAGGCCACGGTCGCCGTCGACTCCCCCGCCGCCGGCCCCGACGCTCCCCGTAGCGGTCCGCCTAGGGTTTTGCTGGAGGTGAAAGATCTCAGGGCCGTGATCGCGGAGTCGGGGCAGGAGATCCTTCGTGGTGTCAATCTTACCATCTACGAGGGCGAGGTGGCTCCCCGTGCCTCCCTTTCTCTCTTAGTTCGTTTCTAGTAATATATCTTCCGCAAACTTTTAAATTTTTAATCCTTGGTTTCGGTTGAATAGGTTCACGCGATTATGGGGAAGAATGGGTCCGGGAAGAGCACATTCGCAAAGGTGATTCTTTTATATTCTTTTTTTTTCTTATAATTTTAATTTCGCTCAACCTTGATGAATGTCGAGACAACCAGTGGTGTTAATACAATGGCTGAAGTTGATATATTTGGATTATATAAGAACGGATTACTAATCAAAACTGGAATTTTGTCATTCTAATTAGTAATTATGCATGTAGAGCGAATTAGAAAGAGAAGAGGAAAAATGGAATAGCATAGGCTTCCACCATGTATTATTGGGCTGCGCTGAATAGTGCATGAGGCTCCATGATGCTGGTATGTTTATTTTTACTAATATCGGGCTTAAGTTAGCATTTACAAAGCGAACATTGATGGTTAGGATGAACCTATAGTAACACAGTTACTACATGGTTTGAACTTAAATTTGTTGCTGGACACCTGAATAAATTATTGCTGCCATCTTTAGTGTAGTTACTAAAGTTGATGTTAACACTGAGTTTTCACACCAAGACAATGAGGTGCACCTAATGCAGAACTCTTGGAGGAGAGCCAATCAGCTAAAGATATTAAAATAATGAACCTAATGTAAATTCTTGTCATAACTTAGTAAGAATTCCTCTCCTATAAATCGTTGCTTGTGATCCTACTAATGTACATTTGGCATTTTCAGCTATTTTGTACAACCAGAAGCGAATCTGCTTGTCTAGTCTGCAACTATGTTTCTGCATAGCTTCAAAATCTATTCATCAAATCTTAGGCAAACTATATGGCATTGGCTTTATGAATTCCTCATCATCCTTCCTTTGTATTAAGATTACACCATCCACCCTGTCATCTTGGGTTTCCTTCTGTTGATACATATGTGGTTCTTGACAAGGCTCATTAGATTCTTGATGCGTGTGCTCTTTCTTATATAGTTGGTTTCCATCTATTAGCTATAACTTGTGCAACTCCTGCACTTAACATATTCCTAACCTTATTCATCCTTGTTTTATCACACATCAAACTATGCTCTTCCCTCTCTCTCTCTCTCTCTCTCTCGCCCCCTCCCTCCCCCCTCCTTGCTGTGTGTTTCCCTAATCTTGATCTTTGTTCCGTCATTCTCTCTCATATCTCTATAGCATAGCTACTCTAATTTAATTTCATAATAATTGATGTAATATTGTGGGTCAGGGACATCTTCATAATGCTAATACTGTGATACTTATCTAATCATCTGATGTTTTTCTCTATTCTCAAGGTCATGTTAAAAAGGCTAGTTAACCAAATCAAATAGTCTCACTCCAAACCTTAAAGTATGGCTCAGATGCATCACATTAGAAATGATCTTTGAGCACTTAAAGAGTAGTCTTGTTTGATGAGACAATTGGACTTATTGACATGATCTCGTTTCTTCTTGACTTCAAGTTTTTTATTTTTATTGCTTTACAGATTTTTGAGGATGGTCTTATGTATACAGGTTCTCGTTGGTCATCCGGATTATGAGGTAATTGGAGGAAGTGTTATCTTTAAAGGCGAGAACTTGCTAGAGATGGAGCCAGAGGTAAGGTCTCATGCTGGGCTTTTCATGAGTTTCCAGACCCCTGTTGAGATACCAGGCGTAAGCAACTTTGACTTTCTGAACATGGCATATAATGCTCGAAGAAAAAGGCAAGGGCTACCTGGACTACCTCCTCTAGAGGTTTGGATTCTTTTGCATTATTGTTTGGTTCCAGTAGCTATGACTATCTTGCTCTTATTGTAGTGATTTATATTTCTTTCTTATTTTGAAACATATGAACCTGAAATATTGTAACAAGCACTGCTTTGGAGTCATCTTTGGCATACCATGACTGTCCTATATGGATATTGTGCCTCTGTATTTATCAGAGTTGATAGTTATTTTTGCTTGAATGAATGCAGGAAATGAATGACTCTACTACACAATTTATCTCAATCTAAAATTTATTTTGTAGTGACAAGAAAGCATTCTTCCTTGATGCCATGCTCTGCATGGGCTGGCTTCTGATCTCTGTTTAACCATAAAGTAAGAATTATCTGAGATGGTGAGTAAACATTATTTTGAATTTAGAGAGCCAGCTAAAGTTACCGTGCCTGTTGAGCAGATTTTCTTTTTCTTTTTCTTTTTAAATTTTCTGCTCAAAGTATTTGCATACCATCTTTTTACTAGGCGCGTCAAGGTAAGTGTTTGCTTTACCTGGATTCAGTCATGCTTTACAAGTTTGAGAATGACTGGCAAAAATATTAATACATATAGAAAAGGAATTAGTGTGTTATTTGCCTTGAAAGCTGAAGATACTGGTTCTTTGATACTAAACATTATTATGACCGTCATAATTCTGATGTTATCAATGAAGATGCTGTGCATCAGTGATTCCTACCTGTCATTGTCCTGTATAATAGAAGATTGCTAGCTAATGCTTGACTATGTGTAAAACTTCCATGTATCCTTCCATTTTCTGCTTCCTTAGCTATATAAGTGAAGGGAAGAATTTGTATCTATGAATTTTATATTGTTATTGTCTTTTGTTTGCTTCTTCTTCTTTTTTTGAATGTGGATGTTTTAATTTCTAGTTGTCGCATTTTTACAGTTCTATAGTTATGTGTCTCCCAAGGCTGCTGCTGTTAATATGGATCTAAGGTTTCTGGACAGAAATGTGAATGAAGGGTTTAGCGGTGGTGAAAAGAAACGCAATGAAATTTTGCAACTTGCGGTATGGAATCTGATCTTTGCATTAAGCAACAAAACTGAGTTATTTAACCCACAAAAAAATCATACCAATTTTTGTCTTTGACTTCTGATGATTTTTCATGATGGGGGCATCTTTTTCTTACAATGTGCACGATTACATTCTGAGGAATTGTTTTAGTATAAATCAGGTTCACTTTAACTTCAAAATCTCACTTTCCCCTTTTTCTTAGATCTCATAATATTTTTTGCATCTTTTCTCAGCAAATACCTTTATCTGTTCTCATATGATCATAGAAGACTTGTTCATCATTATATAACTTAGTAACACAATTTGGCTGATTCCACTTTAATAATTTCTTGAATATTTCTTTCATAAATACCATTTGATATGCTCCTTATGGTAAAATTATGATAATCAAATATGTAACTTGATAAATAGGCTAAAGCTGTTACGAGGAAATAAATTACACCCTTTTTGATGAGAAGGAAATAAAATGTCATTTGACTATATTACTATAACATGTTTTGGAGGAAGCGAATATAGAGAGACCTGATAGCTTTCATTGGTTTGCAAAGAGTTTCCACTACCAATCATTGATGTGCAACATAACGATGACTTCAATTTCAATGTTCCTCCATAAACCGATTTTTTTTCCAATTTTATGAAACACTTAAATTATTAGAATATAACCATCTTAATCTAATTGTAAACTAGATGATTTAACTTTGATTTATGAAATAGACATTGGTGAAAAATATGGTGTATAAAGTTTAAGTACAATTTCAACATTTTTGTTATTTGAAGAGATGGAAAGAAGACTCACTGTGCATATCTAATATTATGGACTCGTGCCAAACTCCAACTACTTTACAGTCACAATAGCTTCAAGTTACTTTAGCTTGATGATTTGAATTGCATCAGCTTGTACTGAAGTTCCCAATCTTGTGGAGTTATGATAATCCTGAGAAGAGTGTAATTGTAGCCTGAGATTTACCAACCCAGTAGTTTTTAGAAATCTCGGTGATCATTTTTCACACATCCAGTAAGTAGATTGAGTAAGCTCCCACACTGCATTCATATTCTTGGATATCTTGGTCCATAATGAGAAGTAATTTCTCTTAATTGATTTTCTAGAGTTGCAAGTGGGTACCGTAGGGAAGATGACAAGGGCACTTGGTGGGGGCACCTTTGTGCCCCACAATGGAGGCATCTGATTTTGCTTCTACTTCCAACCATGGCAGTGTTCTTTAAAATGACTCAACGCATCATGGTAAACAAACTTCGGGAGAGCTGAAAATGGAAGGAATCTGGGAATCAGAAGTTGGGCAAGGTTATGGTTTATGGATATATTATACACATTCTCTTTACAGACTATACAAGACTCCATATTTCAGTCAATACTCTTATAAGTGAAAACTCTATTGGCAAAAATTGTGATCATTTTTTTGCTTATGTTTTTATAATTATATCGTTTAAGTCTTGATACTTACCTCATTTATGCTATAATATATTCAGCATCATGTTGGCTTCCTGTGTTTTCAGGTTCTTGAGGCAGATTTAGCAATTTTAGACGAGATTGATTCGGGGTTAGATGTTGATGCACTTCAAGATGTAGCAAAAGCAGTTAATGGGCTTTTAACACCCTATAATTCAGTTTTGATGATCACACATTATCTACGCCTTTTGGATTGTATCAATCCCAGCCATGTCCATATCATGGTAAGAGACATAGATTTAGAATCAGAGAATAGCATGAATGGTTAATTGCTTATTTTTTTTACTGACTATTATTCTGTCAAATTTGTCATACCACTTTCGCGTGTTTTTTTTTTTTTTATGTAACCTGTTCGTGCTTTTTTTATACTGCTGCTACCTTTCAAAGAATGGGACTTTTAGGCTGTTTATCAAGAAAATGTTTACTTGCCATCAAGATGGTATATTCCACTTTGAATCCTATTCCTGGCATGCAGAATATACTAATTTGTTCCAGGACTTCCTGGCTATTGTGGTGTCTTAACCTGAGTTGCAAATTCTGAAAAATGTTGTATTGTCTTGCAAGTATTAGTCTATGTGTTTAGGCCTCCTATTTGCAGTATCTGAAGAATGTTTTGAGAGTTGACTAGTTAAACAAGGGCTTCAACCACTTAAGTAAACTGAACTGCAAATGCTATCTGCAAATGATAGCATATGCATCTAGACATTTTTTTTTTTCATTCTTCTGGTATTCTTGGGTAGTCCAATGTTCAGGTCCTGTACCCTCCTACATTATCCTGTCTATAAATCTTTTGCTTCTTTTCCCCCTAGTCCAGTATTCACTGTCCTGACAAACAAAGCCCCATAGCATGTGAATTGGGTCCATTTGAAATTCATTTAATAGTTGTGTGGTCTTGATCAAACAGTTGATGGTAAATTGTAGTTGCTGCATCTATGTTATTTTCTGCATTAGTTTATGGTTATATTACTATAACACAAAGCCTTTTTCTTCACCTGGATATGTTCAGGAGGAAGGCTCAATTGTAAAGACTGGTGATGTTTCACTGGCAAAACAGCTTGAGAAGGAGGGCTACAAAGCATTTTCTGTTTTGTGATTGTGAAGTTAGTATCCAAATTGACCTAGCTTATTCGTTTTCTGCCTTTTCCTGATTAAGAATTGTAATTTTTTGTTGGACTACATGCATAAAGTGATCATCTCATTTGGGTACATGATTTCAAAAAACAGATAACGTGACCATACATATTGTTGCCAGATATCACAAACCATATGTATAATGTATTTGATGCATCAGTGGAAAGAAATGTTATCTGATGTAGTGTTTAATAATTTATCATTACTCTCCATCCTTTTGAAAAATTTGATAAATTGTTGGCATCAAAATGAATTGGATGACTACATTGTGATCCACGATCGAATAACAGGAATAATGCATTCGTAAATCATTCTGTTTTCCTGAGGTATTGCAGGCAGATTTCTCCAAGTCCATATTCTCTGTAGTGTTTGGAACTTTTGGATATCAAACAGCAATCAGTAGCTACCAACTGTTGCAAACTAGTGATAATTGACCCTTAACAATTTAGCCAGCTAAAGCAACCACTTATATGACTAGTCTTGTTTAGTACCCATCAATAGTTTACCATGTGTTTGCCAAGTGTTGACACCATGCAAGAGCACCAAGCATGATGCACTCGCTATCTCCTTCAATCTCTTCTCTCCTTCAATTGTTGATTGTTGATTGTTGATTGACTGGGGCAGAATATGAAGACCATCTTTCCTTTTTCAAGTCCATATATCGGAGCACAGAGAAAAAAAATCCTTAAATTTCATATTCCTGTAATCAGTATTTTTTTATTCAAAGTCTCTTTTTTTTCCTTCTTTCGCTGCCCTGCTGGTGCTGCCCCTGAGTAAATTAATAGGCATCACTGTTCTGTTGGTTTACTTTTCATTATCTTGCATTTTGGTGAGTGAATCAGCAATGTTTATTGTAATTTAGGTAAAGATTGCTCCACTCATGATATTAAATAAAGGACAAACCACAATGGTGACTGTAATTTAACTAATGGTCACAAACCACAATGGTGACTATAATTGTAGTTTTAAGGCATTTTTTGTTAAAAAAAAGGATTTTAGGGCACCTACAGTACATTTTTGAACAAAAATAATGACCTAACAGTGGTTATTTGTAGGCTGTTATGTATATGCTATTTTGATTGTAACAGTGCAATGTTTGTTAAATATTTTGATTTGATTGTTGCAATGGCTTGAACATAAAGATCTTAGTAGTTTTTTTTATTTAGTTTACTAATATTTGATATTTATCTACCTTGTCATTTTTTATATACAAAGTAAATTTAATAAATGTAAAATGCTATAATGTTCATCATGAATCAGCAATCAAAGGATATTAAAAAGTTAAGTTTGTGCAACGTTGAAATAATGATCAGTTGTTTGCAATGTTTCAAAATCATGGTTCTTGCACAGCTATAAAAACCAAAGGAAAATAAGTGAGTGCGCACTTGGACACACATTGACTGACTCAAATCTTTCTTTTACTATAGTTTTTTTGCTCTTTGTTGGCCATGTGTTCGCATCTTTCTTTTTCAAAAAAACTTGTTTACTAAATGCACACCTTCTGTTAAAACATCTATCAAACATGAGCATAATGCATTAAAAGACTTCTATAATAATTTATAGAATTATAAGAATACACCTAGAATTGAATCTTCAGAAGAAAATCTTAAAACATAAATAACATAAAAGGAGAAGATCAGCAATTACAAAATTACAGGGGCAGCAAAACCATATCTCTCAAATAAGGCTGAAAGGTTCTGGCAGTGGCTCGAATCGATGATCGAACACAGGGCTCTGGTTGCAATTATCTTCGATGCTGTGCAGCCAATTGAAGTTCTTGGAATCCTCTTTGAGCAGAATCGCATCATATCGGGAGCTCTCATAGATATCCAGCTCATTCACTCTCACAGCACCAGACTCCCTCTCTGCAGAACCAACCACCGCCTCCCCATCCTCCGAGATGGCCAAATTGCTGTCACTGGAGATCATTCCATTATGATTTCCATCCTCTCTACCGGTCAAGTCCGACATTCTTTCATCATCATGAGGTGCTGCTTTGTCAGCAGTGGGAACAGGCAAGGCTTCTGAAGTAGTTGGGCGAATGCTCTGGGGGAAGAGAGAGGCCCCACGAATGCCCCCCATGCCTGGGCGGATGTCCTAGAATCAAATTAATTAGAATGCTTCAGCATTAGAATGTTGATGATTTCACCAAGTATGCGTATCTAAGGAGCCTCACCATATGCCTGAGAGCCATGTCAAGTGACTTCTTGGAGATTGTCCTTCCGAAACCAGTGCTTTCTGTGGATGAAGATGGCTTGGTTGGTCTCCCGACAGCACTCTCTGATGCAACAGACTTATGGATTTCAGGTAGCCTGACATCTTGCCCATTGCTGCATGGTCGTTCCTTTGGTGAATTGTGTGAGAGCCTGCCTCGATTCAAGCTCATGGAAGCTGCTGCCTCCAAATTCGGTTTTGCCTGAACTGTTAATGGCGCTCCTGGTCGCTGCTTGCTGGCAGAAGAAATGGGTCTTTCAGGCAGCTTCGTCCTGGGATTTGGTTGAACCTTGTGCAGGAAATCTGGGAGAGCTAGCGACTGTGCTGGAGGAACTCGAGCTCGCGGTCCCGGTGAACTAGGACGTAATCTGGGGGCAGGGTTTCTGCTATTTGTTGTCGGAATCCGACCGGCAGAAGGGCAGCGAGCCATAGCTGGAGCTGGTGCTGGCATTGGGGTGCGGCGATTCGGAGTCGACGGTCTGGAGTTCGAGGTAGTTGGAGCTGGGGCCGGGGTAGTAGGGTTGCGACGTGTTGGGGTTGATGGCCTGGAATTCGAACGAGCTGCTGAAGTGCTTGAACTAGAATCTGAACTAGTAGAACGAACATGAGGCCGGCCGGTCGGAGTAGAGGGTCTCGAATTTTGCAATTGTCTGGGTTTATCTCCAGAAGAGCTGGAAGATGTTCGAGTTTTGGAAGGGGTGGATGGACGTAATGGCACCGGACGGGAGGCTGGGGCCAGATTTGCCTTTGTGGTGGATGCAGTGGTTGGGCGTTTGCCAGGGGTTGTGGGTCTAGAGGTGAGTGAGGCTGAGCTAGCATTGAGGTGTGATGTTCTATTGTTATTAGAGAGAAAGCTGGGGGAGTTTGTACTAAAGAGAGAAGGACGAGTGGCTGAACTACTTCTGGTTGGTCTAGTAGATTGCCCATTCTCTGATTGAGACACAGATAACTGCATGAGAAAATGGAGATGTTGAGATCCCAGTTCTTAAAGGTAGGGAGTCCTGATTTGGTTAGATAAACAAGCATACATTTTTATCATACCAAAGGAAACTTAACAAGTAGGTATCAATTAAGAATCGCAAATTGAGTATAAGCAAGTCATGTCCCATAAGAAACAAAATTGAAGTTTAAATGTAAATTATATTGCAGTAAACTAGTTGTTACAGTTATATCGCAAAATTATAGAAGTCTTCAAGGTAACAGAGGGAGTTGAAGCATACCCTTGAAGCTTTTGTGGTAGTTGAGACTGATCTGACATTGGAACTGCTCGTTGGAGCTGTTGAGGACAGTTGATGTTCGCTGGCATCTGAAGAAGAGAAGAGAGGAGTGCCAGGGGGAGTCAGAAGCCTGTTCATTGAAGTCAGATGAAACTTGTGCTTAGCTTCCAGATTCTCTATAACAAATATATCTATGTATTTATTTATAATTTTTCTCATGAATCTATGAAGTGCAGCATATAAAAAAGAAACAGTTTGAAAAAATTAACATTAAGTTGGTAAAAAGAAACAAATTATTGTCAATCGATACAATTACGTATAAATCCAAAAATTTCAAATCTGGATTTCCAGAGAGCAAAAAACGAGAGTTATTTAATAAGAAAGGTTTGTTTTTTTTTAAAAAAAATTAATTACCAATCATAATCGCTTTTGCCAATGTCAGCCGATAAGAGATCGTCTGCTCCACTCCTCGCCAACTTTGCTGGTCCCATCGATGTCTCAAGCAGTCCTGCAGCCGATCACCATCACTACCATAATTCATTATGTCATGCAGGAATATGAATAAAATGCTTGAAACATAATTCAATCTCAATCTAACATAAATGCATAATAAATCTTTGTTCCGAATGACAACGTAATACTTCAAAAAGCAAAAAGAAAAAAGGAAAAATATAGAGAAAAATGCAGCTAAAAAAAAACAAAATCTTTGTCCATAAAAAACAAAGCAATCTAAAGAAAAATGCGAGCTCCAATGATCACGACCAGTTGCAGTAGAACATACCCGAATTATAGAAAATTCTGGAAGACAATGAATCTTGATAGAACAATGTAACCAAGATTTAATGTTATAGTGGAAGACAATGATATTTTGATGACAGAGAAATTCTGGAAGACAATTTTGTCGATTCTGAGAGAACGGAGCAAAGATTCAGGAAGAGGAAAGGAAGAAAGCATGGATCCAAACCATTCTGGCTGCTGGATTCGGTGGAAGAGCTGATCAAAGAATTCCGGCGGATCCTGGCGAAGAGATCCAAGCTCTCGTCTCCGTCCCTCGACCCCCCTCCGGCGGCGAGCCCCCTCCCTCGCCGGAGATGCTGCGGTCCGCCGGCCGCATTCCTCCCGCCTGGAAGATATTCCTTCGATATCCGACTCATCATCACTCCAGCTCTCTTGCTCGCATCCTCATCATCTTTAAGACTGGAGACAGGCAGAAATTAACATAAGATAGATTTTTTTCCCCCTCTTTTGGTCAGATCTGACTGAGAGGAAGGACAGGGGCGAGGGAGAGAGCATTAAATGGAGCAGAGGAAAGTTTTGAGAGCGGCGCTCTTTTAACTGTCACTGGCTCATTGCCGTTTCTTTGTACGGTAATTTCCCGGGTTGAAACAAGGTTTCTTGTAACGGCTATTGTGACGGTCTCGACGAGTTGTCGTTAGATTACAGCATTCCTCCGAAATCGCCCACTTCAAGTAGGCGAAGCGTTGATGCAAAAATTAACATAAAATAAATCCAATTTTTAGTCTGATATTCGACCAAGTCTCCACTTTTATTTTTTTTAAAAAAGACTATAACTTTGTTGCAGCTGTTGAATATACATTACTGGTATTTAAAAAAAGAACACACCATTTAGGTGCTATTCTGCTAAATTGGTCGTTATTATAATTAGAAGGATGGGAATCAATTAATCTTATTTTATTAAAGTATTATCTCTTTAAATCAAAATTTCTGTGTTAATTTGTTCGGCAATTTTTTATTAACAGAATGGTGATATGATCGAATAACATCATTATTTACTACTATTTTCTATTATAGCACTAATTTAAGCGATCATTTTTTATTTCAAGAGATAAGTCGAGGATTTTATCAAACAAAAGCGACCTTGGTACATGGTAGGAGTAAATGATGTGTTATTAAAATCTCATGACCAAACATTTTATACTAACTACTATATAAATATATATTATGTTTTGCCAAAATAGTTTTATATAAATAAATAAGTTTTCTTTCGGTAGTGTTTATTCAGGTATAAATGTTCCAAATTCAAGTATTGGATAGCGATTTTTTAAAAAAAATACAGCTACATCCATACACAAGAGACTGTTTGTAAATATTTTTTGGCATGTAAAGAGTTTTTTTAATATAAATTATCATCTCATTTTTTTTAAAAAAAAATAAAAGTTTAAGGCTGGACTGAGTAAACAACAATTTTTCTTTATAGCCATCAGACTGATCAACTCTGATGGATTGTGAACGGCGTTAGAGAACCCTACGGTTGAGAGGGGTAACGTGTCATGCTTGCCTCTACCTAAAACGGAAAAAGAAAAGAGAAAAAAAAGGAAAACCTTCGTTTGGACGGTTCAGATGGCATCTTTCTTGTCCAGTTGCGTTGGGCCTAGTCTTTCGGCAAGTCACGTGCGTCCATCACTATTTTTTGGCGTCTAACTCTGGACATGTTCTCGTCGACCTTAAAGAACGTCAACGCAGTCCAGCGATCACGTGGTCCAACACATCCACACCGTAGAGATCATAATCGACGCCGCGCAGCTCGTGGATGAGCTGAACCCGTCAGTCGGTTGCCGAGTCTGTAGTGGGTCGACTGTGACTTGTCAGCCATACGATGCTCGTCGGATGGTCCCTGATCGTGACCGCCATATGGTGGTAACTTCGTCTTCGTACTGCGTGAATCTTATCCGGGTCTAATCGCATTGTTGGTTCATTTCCCCAACAGCCTTGCGCCATATCACTGTTTGTTTTTTTCTCACAAGTATGCAGTTGTTGTTATTACAAATTCTCATTGTTGGGAACCCATGAGTTCGCTTCACTTTTTTTTTTTTTGGTTGAAGCTATCTCATACAAATCAGGTACAAATACATCCAAAAAAATATCAAAGAATAAAAAGTTCCAGCATGCACTGAATAATCTCCTCTCTTCTAGCCACAGGATCTTTCTAGAATAGTTAGCCACATATGAGGCCACCGAATTTGCTGCCCCATTGGCCTCACGATACACGTGCTTTGCCTACAGTGCTATTCCACCACTGATCGTAACCTAGATATCTCTGAATAGTGGGTAGTGCTCGCCCATCTCCTTCACACCCTGCTAAATTCAACCAATAACTATAGCCGAATTGTCCTTGAGCACGACAACATGGGCTCGCAGCTCACGCCACACGTAGCACATGCCAATTCAGGCTATTCACAGTTTTGCTCCGAAAACCGAAATATCGAAGATTTGGAAGCCCCAACACTTTACATACTCTCTCTCTCTCTCTCTTTTCAAAAAAAGAAGAGAGAGAGAAAGGTTATCTTCATTTAATCATCTAGATGTTGACAAAATTTGAATATATATATATATATATATAAAGGTGGTAAAATAGAGTGTACTTGTTATTTATATTACTGTTGCTATCACCGTCGTTACTATCTTATTTACATTATTTAAATGCTCGAGCATAAGAATCTAATTCCATTAGGAGGGTGGTTATTAATTTCATAAGACGCGGTTTACTACCCATTGCTACAGATGGATTGAGTCGTGGATTCACTCGGTGATTCTAGAGAGGTAGATTGCTTTCGAACTTATGATTCTCTCTTAAGTAAGGGGGAAGGCAACAGCTACAAAAGGTGTTAGGGACTTGGGAGACCATAAGATGGGATCGAATGCGATGTAATTGTCATGAAAAGAAGATCATAATAGATCTTGACGAGTCATGCTCAAGTGGACAAAGCATTCAATCCTTCTTGCATAGGCCTAGGGGGATGCATCGGTGGTAACCCTATGGATCTCCGAGGATTTGGGGAAGATGCAGATATTAAACCATTTTAATAATTAAAAGAATTTTAATGAGCTTATAAAAATGAATTTCATACTTCTGTAATATTAACTTGTCTACAATACATATAAGTTGTAGAGAATAATACAAATGTATGTATACAAAGATGACAGGATATATCTCGAGAGGGTTCTGCTACAATTATTGATTGGTTATGGGGGATAGATCGATCCGGTGACGGTCATCCATTGCTTCGTGAGACTTGAAGATTGGTCGAGGGAATAGATTTCTTTCACGCAGCTCATGTATATCGGAAGGCAAACAGTGCGGCGGATTGGGTCGCATCCTTTATTGCTTGGCATGCTGGAGAGTTTATATGGATGGGTGTTGCAGATATACCCTGTCCTCTGTTTCTGCTTCTTTTTTTTTGACTTGACATGTTGTACTCACGTTAGAGTAATATAAATGCCATTTTCACAAAAAAAAAGGGAAATAATTCATCGGCTATAGCGTATGAGACATGGATTAGCCGGTTGGCACGTAGCTCTCGTCCGTTGTAAGAGGATTTAAAACATGGATGATGGCATTTCTATCATGTAATGTAAGCTTAAAATTAGGTTTCGTTTGTTACTATGGAGTTCGATGTTGATGCTAAGGCTCATGATTAAAATGTTTGTAATTCTGCATTTAATTGATGAAAGCTAGCTGCAGCTCTCCATTCATAATTGAAAATTGAGCTGAAATGGATGCTTTTGTTCTTTATCATGTTGTTCAACAAGGACATGTTTGCACCAAGGGCTTCTCAAATTACCTTGGAAAAGAAAACCATGTAACTCGTGTCTCATCAAGCATGTGATGGAGATCTATAACGCTGTTGCAGCGGGCCAACGGAGAAGATTATGTAGAGGAAATACCGAAGCCTATCACCAAATAAATCCTCTCTCTCTCAAATATTTTGTTTCTATTATTTTTTGTCCCAACCACCACAGTCCTCTCATGCCTCCACGGTTGCTGTCTCATTATTGAATGCCTTATTTCACAGCTTGCGTTCATATCTATTCTTTGGATCTACTGTAACTATCCATACTTATCCTTGGGATAAAGTGAGAAGAAAAAATTTTGTAATTGGACCAACGATTTATCATCCTATTTATAGGGAGGGCAGGGGAGGAGGGGAGAGGCTAGTGGTAGATCTCGGAACAGACCACAACTCATACAAAAGGCCGGCCAACCAAAGCTCACCATGAAGCTTTTGGATCACCAACTAAAATCCACCATGTGGCAAGCCCAAAAATGAGCAGCTAATTTCAAATTTTAAAGACTCTCCATAGTTAGCGACACATTGGTCGAAATCTCGAGCAGCCTTTGCAATCACGCCAGCTAAATGGGTATTCGATTTATGTGCTCGAATTTTGGGGCGAGCTACTCTCAGAGGACCTTTCAAGTAAGTGCTCACAGATCCTAATAAACCATCAAGAACCTCCTCTATTTTCTGAACATCCTAACTTAGGCATTGGAGGGTTTTCCGTCAGTCACACTCCGGCAAGAGGGCTGGTTGCGGCCAAGACTCCGATGGCAGTTCATTGTTCCGAATTGTAGCCTTGCATGACTGGAAGAGTTCGTTGCCTAGTATTTCAGCATCTCTCTCGCTCGGCGCCTGGGATAAGCCGGATTCTGGCGGCAACACTATAGTTGATTATTGAAATAATACTTATCCTTGGGATAAAAGATGAAAATGTGCATTATTTTCTGCACTAAAGCGGTAAATGAGGATAGTTTTTAATCATTTCAGAAACAAAATGGGTTTAACAAGAGACATCTATAAAGCTGATTTAAATGGATTTTTACCATGCTAAGTCTCTTATCCAACCCTTATCCAGACTCAACCCAATTACTTGCATTGAGCTTTAAAGATGCTTGCTTATACTCTCCTATTATCATACCTTTGTTCCCTTTACAGCAAGAGATTTGTTCATGTAACCGGTGTACCTCTTGCAGAAATAATAAGAACCTCACCTTTTGGACAACTTTGCTGTGGGTCCTATGAATCCCTGTCATGAAAGGCATGAGAAAACATTCATCTTGGATCAAAGGCTTTTCTCCCTTGTTAGAAATAAATATCTAAATAAATGCTGTCAGGAATACTTAATTCTTCATAGCTGACCTTTGCCTATTCCTTGGCAGCCACGGCATCCCTGGACACTGAAAAGGTCCATGTTTTCAGGGGACTCATGGATGGAGATAGGCCCCCTAAATGAAATGGACATCACAACACAGTAGTTCCTCCCTCACAAGCTATCATAAATTGCAGTGGAAAAAGTAGGCACATAAATAAACATCAGATAAAGGGAACAAATTTATGATAGAACAAATTTTAAACAAGAAGCCCTGACCATCATGCTTTCATGCTTGGGGAAGTAAAATCCAAGATAACATTTGAAAGTCTCATTTGGAACCGAGATTATAGGGCTCGTTTGGTTCGCAGGAAATATTTTTCCTCCATAGGAATCATATTCCTAGGAAGAGGATACCTAGGAAAGTACTTTTGGCATGTTTGGTTGACCATGAGAAAGTGACAAATTTCCAAAGTGCTTATGTTTAGTTGACCATCCATTTTCCTGTAAAAATTATGTATAATTCTTATTATGCCCTTAATAAAAATTAGGTCTTTAATGCTTCTTTAATGCTGAAGGGTCTTTTAGGAAAAAAAATAAAAAAGAAGTGATTCCCACCGGGTGGTTCTATATACACCCCCCCTATTGCTCAGGACACCCCCCAAAAATTTAAAAAAATTAAATACTCTCTACACCCCCCCATTTGCTAAGGACACCCCTAAAAAATTAAAAATTCCTAAATTACCCCCCACCCTTCCCACCCCCTCACCTAAATTGCTCTCTACACCCCCCAAACCCCCCCCCACCCCGCTCTTCCCCTCCAAAACACCCGCCGGCTTCTCCCTTCCGCCCAAAAAACCTCGCCTCAAGCACCTCCCCGGCCATCTCCCGAGCAACGAGCACCTCGCCGGCGGAGGAGGAGGGGGGAGGCGGAAGAGGAGGACGGGGAGGCGGGGGGAGGCGGAGGGGGAGGTGGGGGATGGGGAGGAGGAGGAAGGAGGACGGGGAGGTGGGGGAAGAGGAGTGAGAGGAGGTGGCGGAGGAGGAGGGGGGAGGCGGAGGAGGAGGACGGGGAGGTGGAGGGGGAGGTGGAGGGGGAGGACGGGGAGGGGGAGGACGGGGAGGTGGAGGGGAGGAGGGGGGGGGGAGGAAGCGGGCGCAGGGGGGAGGGGGGGAGGAAGACGAGGCGGAGGGGTGATGGGGGAGGCGGAGGAGGAGGAGGAGGAGGCGGAGGAGGAGGACGGGGAGGTGGGGGATGGGGAGGAGGAGGAGGAGGGGGAGGGGTGATGGGGGAGGCGGAGGAGGAGGGGGGAGGCGGAGGAGGAGGACGGGGAGGTGGAGGGGGAGGTGGAGGGGGAGGACGGGGAGGTGGAGGGGAGGAGGGGGGGGAGGTGGGGGATGGGGAGTGTTAGGGTTTCCCAGTGCCCTAGGGCGCAGCGGAAGATACGGGATTATAAAATTTTCTTATAAAACCCATTATATGAAACCCTAATAAGCCAAGATCACCTTAATAGTATAACCAAATAATGTAGAAAATATAATCTTGGTATAGAAGAATACCTATCACGCTATATCCAATATGTCTGAAGATGTCCTAAGGTGCCCAAATGTTCACCCTTCGATGTTGATCCACACAGGAATGGGTTCAAGACTCTAGCTCCACCAAAACTTGATTCTAATTGTTCAATCCTTCCAAAGGATTTAATTGGCTGATTTTCCTTCACTTCTTCCTTTCTACCTCTAAAACATTCACTAGCCTTTTTGTCCTAAAGAAGACCCTCTTGTCTTGGGTTAGGACAAAAGAGAGAGGCTTGTAAGAAAGAAGGGATAAGGGAGAGAGAAGGAGAGGCTTTTTCTTGGATGATCTTTAGAACCCCAAGGCACCTCCTATTTATAAGAGATGGAGGGATGCATCATAAAGGGATGCATCCCATCCACACACCTCATCATGATGAGGCATGTGCCAAGAGATGCATCCCATCATGATGGGGTGCTAAGGAGAAGGGTGTATCAACTTCTTTCTCACATCTCCCTCTTAAATTCTGATGATCCAAGGGCCCAAATGCAGTGAACCAAAGCCAATGGTCCAGATCTAGGTGCCATCTAATGGTCCAGATCAAGACATCATCATCCAGGGTGCCATCCAATGGTCCAGAAGTAAGATGCCATCACCGATGGTCCAGATTCAGGCGCTGAGCAACGGTCCAGATCTTTCATCCAGAGAGCCATCCAGTGGTCCAGATTCAGGCGCTGAGCAACGGTCCAGATCTTTCATCCAGAGAGCCATCCAGTGGTCCAGATTCAGGCGCTAACCAGTGGACCAGATCCTTCATCCAGGAAGCCATCCAATGGTCCAGATGAAGGCGCCAACCAGTGGACCAGATCCTTCATCCAGGAAGCGATCCAATGGTCCAGAAGTGAAGGCCCTATCAAACCCAATCCAATTGGGTTTAACCAACTTAAAGAAAACATTAAACCTAATCAAATCAGGTCTAATTAAAGCCAAATGGGTTTCAACTCTTGGCTAACCCATATTAGGTCATGATCTAATCATATTAGATCAACCAAATCTAAGAATCATATTCGAATTTAATTTGAATCAGGAGCTAGGGTTTGCAATACGTGCTAGCATGTTCATCTTGCAAACATGATCTAATCCAATTAGACCCTTGATCAATTCCCTTGTGTGTGACCCATTGGGTTCCTTATCTTAGCCAGCAGTAGGTGCAGGTGCAAGTTGACCTAACCTGATTAGAATACCTCTAATCCAATTTAGGTTCAATTTAGTGCTAAACCTGACTTAGCAATCAGAACCTTTCTGATGCTTTGATCTAATCAAACTCTTTGATCCGATCAACCCACAAGACATGATTGACGTCTAGCAACGTATCATGTCTACCCGGAAGATGAGGAATGTATTGGACAAATCCAAACATACCCTTCAGTGGAAAGTTACTGTGCAATTCAATCCCTCAGTCATACTACATCCTGAATAAGTGCTCGAGTATGGATCAATATCAAACTCAATCACTTATTCATGTCTCTCTCAATCTTTTATATGATAATTCAAACAATGAAACATTAGAAACTCTTTCTAATATTCATTTTGCTTTGATCAAAGGCTTCGTGAATCATCATAAGATTAGAGTAAGTAGGATGTTACCTTCTCTTACTAGAAGTGACTGATTCCTTGTTGACCTACTCACAACCTTCGTACAAAATCCACCATATCCAGAATACCCCGTACACAACGCAATGTCGTGAATGAGGGTAAACCAAAATATAGCTTCAAGTGCACAAGGTACCATGGTGATCTCAGGTCTAAGGATCACTTGCACAACTCCCACTATGAGAACCATCTTTTGATAATTAAGTAAGAATCCATAAGATGTTCTCATGGCTGGTCATTTCAGTGAACTCATTCCTCTAATGAGCACCCACATCTTTGTATTAGTGTCTGACACAAGTGATTGTGAGATCAATCACCCTCTACATTGAGCATACATAAGATGTGCCAGTCTTTCCGGTAATATTGATCCCCGACTCAATATACCAATTTGACTGGGAATATTCTAAATTAGGATTTTAGGATTTTAGGTCTCACTGGTATAATCTCATCATAACCCTAAAATCAATGTCCTAATTTATGGGGTTCATCATCCAATAATAAAATAGATAAGCAGCAAATGATGAAACACAATGCCTTTATTGATATATATCGAGTGTCAAAGTACATGATTTGGAGGATTACAAAGAGAAACCCATCAAATGATTGGCTTATAGGGCATCTACTCTTTCAATCTCCCACTTGCACTAAAGCCAATCGCCCTTATATTTTAACCCCATACAATCGAGGTGACGATTGAATTGCTGCTGTGGTAGAGCTTTAGTAAATGGGTCTGCTATATTGTTCTTTGTGTCTACTCGTTCAATCTTGACGTCTTGTCTTTCGATTATCTCTCGAACAAGGTGGAAGCGTCTCAAAATGTGCTTGGATCTATGATGAGACCTTGGTTCCTTAGCTTGTGCAACTGCTCCAGTGTTATCGCAATAAACTGGGACTGGTCCGACAATCTCAGGAACTACACCCAGCTCTGTGATGAACTTCTTCATCCAGACTGCTTCCTTAGCAGCTTCACTAACAGCTATGTATTCTGCCTCAGTGGTTGAGTCAGCTACAGTTTGCTGTTTGGAACTTTTCCAACTCACAGCTCCACCATTCAAAGTGAAGATATATCCAGAGATTGACTTGCTATCATCTGGATCAGATTGAAAGCTAGAATCTGAATAACCTTCTAGTTTCAATTCTGATCCTCCATAAATCAGAAAAACATCTCTAGTCCTTCTCAAGTATTTGAGAATGCTTTTCACAATTTTCCAATGATCCTCCCCGGGATCTGCCTGAAATCTACTTACCATACCTAAGGCATAAGCTACATCAGGCCTGGTACATAACATAGCATACATGATCGACCCTACTGCTGAAGCATAGGGAATAGAACTCATTCTAGTCCTCTCTTCAGATGTCTTAGGAGACATCTTCCTAGAGAGTTGTATGCCATGTCCTATGGGTAAGAAACCTTTCTTACTTCCATCCATGCTGAACCTCTTCAGCACATTATCAATGTACCTAGACTGGGACAAACCTAGCATCCTTTTAGATCTATCTCTATAGATCCTTATACCAAGTATATAGGATGCTTCACCCAAGTCTTTCATGGAAAATTTCTTTGATAACCAAGTCTTGACCGATTGCATCATTGGAACATCATTTCCAATGACCAATATATCGTCCACATATAATATCAAGAAGACAATAGCACTCCCATTAGTCTTCTTGTACACACAAGGTTCATCTATATTTTTAATGAAGGCAAACTCTTTGACTATCATATCAAAATGGATGTTCCAACTCCTAGATGCCTGCTTTAATCCATAAATGGATTTCTTAAGCCTACATACTTGATTTGCTCTCCCTTTTGAGACAAATCCCTCTGGCTGTGTCATATAAACCTCTTCCTCAAGGTGACCATTAAGAAAGGCGGTTTTGACATCCATCTGCCATATCTCATAATCATAGTATGCAGCTATAGCAAGGATAATCCGAATAGATTTGAGCATAGCTACTGGCGAAAAAGTTTCATCATAATCAATGCCTTGTTTTTGCCTGAAACCTTTTGCCACTGGCCTGGCCTTGTAGGTTTCTACTTGGCCATCAGCTCCTATCTTCTTCTTGTATACCCATTTGCACCCTATTGGAATCACTCCCTCAGGTGCATCAACCAAAGTCCACACTTGGTTTGTATACATAGAATCTATCTCGGATTTCATGGCGTCTAGCCATCTGTCAGAGTCCCTACTCTTGACAGCTTCCGAATAGGTCAGAGGGTCATCGTTATCAATGATGTGGGCTTCATCATTCTCAATGATAAATCCATACCTCTTAGGTGCATTTCGCACTCTTTCTAACCTTCGGAGAGGAGTAGTGTGTAGTGGTTGTACCTCTTCCATGGGTACATCTGGTTGAGGATTATTATGTGTCTCACCTTGTAGGTCTTGAACTTCATCAAGTTCAATTCTTCTATCCTTGCCTTTTTCTAAGAAAAACTCTTTTTCCAAGAAAGTGGCATGCCTAGCAACAAATACCTTTTGTTCGGTAGGATCATAGAAGATATATCCTAAACTGTCTTTAGGATAACCTACAAATATACATTTGTCCGATCTAGCACTTAGCTTATGTCCAAAATTTCTTTTGACATAAGCATGACAACCCCATATCTTAAGATACTTAAGATTAGGTTTCTTTCCTTTCCATATCTCATATGGAGTGCTAGATACAGACTTAGATGGTACTCTATTTAATAGTAATGCAGCAGTTTCTAGGGCATGTCCCCAAAAGAAAATTGGAAGATTTGTGAAGCACATCATGGACCGTACCATATCTAATAAGGTACGATTCCTTCTTTCAGCTACACCATTTAATTGTGGCGTATATGGAGGTGTCCATTCAGAGAGTATACCCTTTAATTTAAGATAGTCTAAAAATTCACTAGAAAGGTATTCTCCTCCTCGATCAGATCGAAGGATTTTAATACACTTTCCAGTTTGTTTTTCGACCATACTTTGATACTCTTTAAATTTATCAAAGGCTTCGGATTTATGTTTCATTAGATACACAAAACCGAACCTTGATAAGTCATCAGTAAATGTGATGAAGTAAGAGTATCCATCTCTAGCTTGAGTTGACATAGGACCGCACACATCAGTGTGTACGAGTTCTAACAACTCACTTGCCCTTTCTCCATGTCCCGAGAATGGAGACTTGGTCATTTTACCCATAAGACAAGATTCACAAGTTCCTAATGATTCAAAATCATAAGGGTCAAAGAATTTATCTTTATACAACTTATGTAACCTTGTCTCACTAATATGACCTAATCGGTAATGCCAGAGGAGGGTATTATTAATATTTTCTCTTTTTCTTTTATTATCTTTGCCAATATGAAACATAACATTATTAAGACATAATACTAAAAGACCATTTTCCATAGTGCCATGACAATAATACTCATTAGATAAAGAAATAGAGCAACCATTGCTCTTTCCATTTATTTCGAATCCTTTCTTAAGCAACAAAGGAATTGAAATTACATTTCTAATGATTTTTGGCATAAAATAACAGTCTTCTAGCTTCAAGAACTTTCCGGAGGGTAGCTCCAGTATGTAGGTGCCAACAGCTTCAGCCTGGATGGATTCTCCTCCAGCGCCATATAGCTCGAAGTCACCTTTCTTCAGACTTCTAATTTTCTGCAGTCCATACAAAGATTTGCATATGTGAAAACCACAACCGGTATCCAATACCCATGAATTAGAATCAGAAGAACTTAATGTCATATTGGCATGTAATAAAAACATACCTTTTGATGCAACACTTGCATCAGGCTTCACACTTGCAAGAAAGCTCTTGCAGTTCCTTTTCCAATGCCCCGTCTTGCCACAGTGGAAACAGGTACCGGGTCCAGAGATTTTCTTTCTCTTCTTCTTTTTGATGCGACTCTTAGGGTTTAGTTTTTTCTTTGAACCCTTGTTGCCCGACTTCTTCTTTGAGCTCTCACCAACAAGAAGGATCGGACCCTTGTCCTTCTTGATGTGAGACTCTGCTGTTTTCAGCATATTTAGAAGCTCAGGCAGGGAGGAATTCAGTTTGTTCATGTGATAATTCACGACAAACTGCGAGAATGAGTCGGGTAGTGATTGCAGGATCAAATCCTGACTGAGCTCACTGTCCATAGCAAAACCAAGTTGACTTAATCGAGTGATTAAGTCTATAACCTTTAAACAGTGGTCTTGCACAGATGATCCCTCGATCATTCTAGCACGGAACAACTGTTTAGATATCTCATATCTAGCAGTTCTGCTCTGCTCACCATATAACTCCTTTAAGTTAAGGAGTATGGAGTGAGTATCCATGCTATCATGCTGCCTCTGCAATTCATTATTCATAGAAGCAAGCATGATACATTTGACAGTCAAACTATCATTTTTCCACATACGATATGTGGCCAATTCCTCCTCAGTTGCATCTTCCCCTGCTGACCCTAGGTCAGGGGTTTCAAGAATGTAGGAAAGTTTTTCTTGTGTGAGAACAATCTTTAAATTTCTCAACCAATCCACATAGTTGGGACCAGTCAATTTGTTTGTATCTAAGATACCTCTAAGTGAGAGTGAAGATGCCATTTTTGCAGAATTAATCTATAATTACAAAGAACACTAATATAAGCAGACCAATCATGATGACATGTATTCAATCAGACAAGGACTTCTATCTAATTGTTACTCCCACTATTTTTATCGAATGTCATAACCCTCAAGTATGATGAACGAGAAAATACTAATTTTCTTAGTGGGGTTGAGATCCAAATTCCTTATAAAAGACCTTGTGGGAATCACAACAAGCCCTTATAAGTTCAAAGGTAGGAAACTCTTTCCAATTGTATCCCATGCAATTCCCAACTTTATTCTGTCCTCTAGCACACATATAGTCTTGTGGGAATCACAACAAACTATTGTGTCTAGTTAAGTCAAACCCTTCATTTTTATACAGTCATATTTGAATAATGCTGCCCTTGTGGGAATCACAACAAGGCAACATATTAAAATATGCCATATGCATCATATGCACCAAGATATTACAATATCAATCCCTAATACTAGCCTTGTGGGAATCACAACAAGCTAGCGTAGATATTGACATAATAATATCTAAGCATGAAGGAAGGACCTTTATAGTGTTATATCAGCAATTAGCTTTTCCATGGAGGTCAATCAAATAGTTGGCCAGGTAAGCAGATGGGAGGCTCTCCTTACTTAGTAAGGTCCTAATTAAATAACCACCTGTAGCCTCTTTCCTAGACACCAACTTAGTCAATTGATTCAGAATGGCTCAGCTTAAAGCAATTAACACTACGACTTAATTATGAATTTAGTGAGGGCTTTCAAATAATAGTATCTTACTAACATTAAGCTCAACCATAAAGGACAATCAAATAATTGGCCAGGAAAGCAGGTGGGAGGCACCCCTCACTCAGAGAGTGAGGTCCTAATTAAGTAACCACCTGTGGCTTCCTTCCTAGACACCAACTGAGTCGATTGTTCCAGAATGGGTCAGCCCAAAGTTTTCATACTACTATATTGGTCTCATTGCATATTCTATAATTTAGTACTAGCAATTATACTGTGCTACAACATGAATATAACACTATCTCATAGCATAAACTAATCATGCATACAAACAACCTAGCTATCTCATAGCATCAAGATAATAGCATGTATTATCATTTGGTTAAACTGATTAAGGGTGGCTCTGATACCACTGTTAGGGTTTCCCAGTGCCCTAGGGCGCAGCGGAAGATACGGGATTATAAAATTTTCTTATAAAACCCATTATATGAAACCCTAATAAGCCAAGATCACCTTAATAGTATAACCAAATAATGTAGAAAATATAATCTTGGTATAGAAGAATACCTATCACGCTATATCCAATATGTCTGAAGATGTCCTAAGGTGCCCAAATGTTCACCCTTCGATGTTGATCCACACAGGAATTGGTTCAAGACTCTAGCTCCACCAAAACTTGATTCTAATTGTTCAATCCTTCCAAAGGATTTAATTGGCTGATTTTCCTTCACTTCTTCCTTTCTACCTCTAAAACATTCACTAGCCTTTTTGTCCTAAAGAAGACCCTCTTGTCTTGGGTTAGGACAAAAGAGAGAGGCTTGTAAGAAAGAAGGGATAAGGGAGAGAGAAGGAGAGGCTTTTTCTTGGATGATCTTTAGAACCCCAAGGCACCTCCTATTTATAAGAGATGGAGGGATGCATCATAAAGGGATGCATCCCATCCACACACCTCATCATGATGAGGCATGTGCCAAGAGATGCATCCCATCATGATGGGGTGCTAAGGAGAAGGGTGTATCAACTTCTTTCTCACATCTCCCTCTTAAATTCTGATGATCCAAGGGCCCAAATGCAGTGAACCAAAGCCAATGGTCCAGATCTAGGTGCCATCTAATGGTCCAGATCAAGACATCATCATCCAGGGTGCCATCCAATGGTCCAGAAGTAAGATGCCATCACCGATGGTCCAGATTCAGGCGCTGAGCAACGGTCCAGATCTTTCATCCAGAGAGCCATCCAGTGGTCCAGATTCAGGCGCTGAGCAACGGTCCAGATCTTTCATCCAGAGAGCCATCCAGTGGTCCAGATTCAGGCGCTAACCAGTGGACCAGATCCTTCATCCAGGAAGCCATCCAATGGTCCAGATGAAGGCGCCAACCAGTGGACCAGATCCTTCATCCAGGAAGCGATCCAATGGTCCAGAAGTGAAGGCCCTATCAAACCCAATCCAATTGGGTTTAACCAACTTAAAGAAAACATTAAACCTAATCAAATCAGGTCTAATTAAAGCCAAATGGGTTTCAACTCTTGGCTAACCCATATTAGGTCATGATCTAATCATATTAGATCAACCAAATCTAAGAATCATATTCGAATTTAATTTGAATCAGGAGCTAGGGTTTGCAACACGTGCTAGCATGTTCATCTTGCAAACATGATCTAATCCAATTAGACCCTTGATCAATTCCCTTGTGTGTGACCCATTGGGTTCCTTATCTTAGCCAGCAGTAGGTGCAGGTGCAAGTTGACCTAACCTGATTAGAATACCTCTAATCCAATTTAGGTTCAATTTAGTGCTAAACCTGACTTAGCAATCAGAACCTTTCTGATGCTTTGATCTAATCAAACTCTTTGATCCGATCAACCCACAAGACATGATTGACGTCTAGCAACGTATCATGTCTACCCGGAAGATGAGGAATGTATTGGACAAATCCAAACATACCCTTCAGTGGAAAGTTACTGTGCAATTCAATCCCTCAGTCATACTACATCCTGAATAAGTGCTCGAGTATGGATCAATATCAAACTCAATCACTTATTCATGTCTCTCTCAATCTTTTATATGATAATTCAAACAATGAAACATTAGAAACTCTTTCTAATATTCATTTTGCTTTGATCAAAGGCTTCGTGAATCATCATAAGATTAGAGTAAGTAGGATGTTACCTTCTCTTACTAGAAGTGACTGATTCCTTGTTGACCTACTCACAACCTTCGTACAAAATCCACCATATCCAGAATACCCCGTACACAACGCAATGTCGTGAATGAGGGTAAACCAAAATATAGCTTCAAGTGCACAAGGTACCATGGTGATCTCAGGTCTAAGGATCACTTGCACAACTCCCACTATGAGAACCATCTTTTGATAATTAAGTAAGAATCCATAAGATGTTCTCATGGCTGGTCATTTCAGTGAACTCATTCCTCTAATGAGCACCCACATCTTTGTATTAGTGTCTGACACAAGTGATTGTGAGATCAATCACCCTCTACATTGAGCATACATAAGATGTGCCAGTCTTTCCGGTAATATTGATCCCCGACTCAATATACCAATTTGACTGGGAATATTCTAAATTAGGATTTTAGGATTTTAGGTCTCACTGGTATAATCTCATCATAACCCTAAAATCAATGTCCTAATTTATGGGGTTCATCATCCAATAATAAAATAGATAAGCAGCAAATGATGAAACACAATGCCTTTATTGATATATATCGAGTGTCAAAGTACATGATTTGGAGGATTACAAAGAGAAACCCATCAAATGATTGGCTTATAGGGCATCTACTCTTTCAGGGAGGAGGAGGAAGCGGGCGCAGGGGGGAGGGGGGGAGGAAGACGAGGCGGAGGGGTGATGGGGGAGGCGGAGGAGGAGGAGGAGGAGGCGGAGGAGGAGGACGGGGAGGTGGGGGATGGGGAGGAGGAGGAGGAGGGGGAGGGGTGATGGGGGAGGCGGAGGAGGAGGAGGAGGCGGCAGTGAGGAGGAGGGGGAGGGGAGGAGGCGGCAGTGAGGCGGAGGAGGAGGAGGAGGAGGCAGTGAGGAGGAAGGGGGGGTGTACTGAGAAAATTTCAAGGGCAATATGGTAATTACACTAAAGGTTAGTTTGGGTATTTTTTTTTTGGTTTTTGGGGGGTGTCCTTAGCAATAGGGGGGGTGTATATAGAACCTCCCATTCCCACCTCATGGGAAAGTTACTTTCCCATAAAATATGGGAATCATATTCTCATGGAAATACAACTTTCTCATCTCTCTCCTTTGAAAACTCCAACCAAACAAGAGGCATCTCATTACTTTCCCGTTGACCACACTTTCTCTCCTTTTCCTGCAAACCAAACAAGCCCATAATTTGGGGTTTATCCCTGTCTATCCCTAGGATAAGTGGCAAACACATTGAGCTGTCGGGCAGGATAAGTCTATCCCTGTTTTCATCTCTCCCTTAACCCCAAAACCGAGTGTAATCTATACCTAAGGTCTCCAAGGATAATTGGAGAAAATGATAGTTAATTACTACCCTCAATTTGTGTTACATCATAGCTATGTAAATATTACTCAAAAATTAGTAATATTATATAACATGTTATTATTATTCTACTATAGTTAATAATTTAAACTAATTCATCACCTCAAAAAATTATCCAAACACATTCACTAATACAATGAACGAGGAATGGTGGGGTTTAGAAGGACAAACTTGTCCGGTTTCTGAAGAAATCACCTTTATCTCCAAAAAACATCCAAACAGTATTATGTTATCCTTGGTCTGCATCCAAACATTCAAGCAAGATTATTATAATTATTAGATGGAATAATCCCTTTCTTCCAAATACCAAACAAGGTTTATACTTAGTAAAGCCGGTGTAAACTGCACCGCGAATTAGCTTCTCTTATCCCTATTTTGCCTATCCCATTTCCAAACAGGGTCACTTATCCAAAAGCCATTAATTATAAAATTATTTCCATGATACTCATCTCTTTAGCTTTAGATTTCAGATTTCTAACAGCTAGAATGTGTAGCATGGAACTCTGCAGTATATATCTTGGAAGCATGCAAGGAGCTGACTGCATATCTCTCTATGTAAAGAGTTTAGAGTTGTGAGAAATATATATGGTAAAAAGTTATGATGATCTCAACTTGACGTTGAATAGGTTTCTTACAGCTCCTCACTAGTTTCTAGAGAAAATCTTGGAGCTGGCTTGGCTTTTCAGTGGTTCATGAAGAGTAAAATAAGGAGTGAAAAAAGTGAATGTTACTCCATACATACTTAGTAGAGATTTTTATTTCTCCAAGGGGAAAATATTAATTATGTAATATGATATGAAAAATCAGGTTTTATTTTCATTCATCTCTGCTTAGAACATATTGAAATACTATCATATCTATTCTTACGTTCGATCGTGAGAGATCTAAATCTATTCTTGAAGAGGTTAATAAGAGTATCAAGAGCTAAAATAGTACATCAAATAAAAGAAAAATCCTTGTTGGTGGTGTGATCATGTCATTAAGAGTTTCAGCATAGAGTGAACCCTCCACCTTACAATCTTGAGAATCCACCACCTATCTACTTATTTAGTTTAATAAGCAAAAGAAAATTCTCCAAGGAGGGTCCAATCCAAGGTTAAGGATTCTAACAAGCCAGCCCATTGATCTGTTTCCAAATATTAGAAACGGGTCGGGCTTCAGCTGGATCTGCTAAAATCTTTTTGATTTGGTAGGCTGAGACCCAAGGCCATTCCCTTCTCGGTTTTCAGATTCCAATAGACAATTAGACACTAACAAGGAGCAGAATTCTTTCCTAGATTCTAACTCTCAGCATCTTTATCTGTCCTGAAGTAGGATAAGCTCATGGCTGTGCTACCACCACTTAAGCATTTCTTCTTTTATTCCAAAGAAACATGTATCAAGTAACAACCATATCCTCTAATTTTTTGCAGAATATATCCTTCTACTACATTTGCACAGTTCATTGCTTTAGAGAATTTGGATTTGACTGGTTTTTTTGGAATCAATTTAAAAAAATATACTAGGATGCAATTTTTTTATAAGCTTTCATTGGAGCCTCCTTGATGGATGGAATGTTTCACTTTGAGGCATGCTTCTAACAAATTGTAGCAATGTTCCAAATGGCTTCTACAATATTCTTTCTAATGCTTTACCGTGCGATCCTTCAGAGTTTTTCCTGCATCCAACTCAATCCGAATCCAAGTGGCGGGATGACTGGATCGCCATGTGCTTCATTCTTGCAAGTTTTAATAGCTCTGGTGGTGTTGATTTGGCTTCACAATGTGAGAATTGCCTGCAAGAACACTCTAGATGCAAGACTGGATATTGTTTTCAGACAGAAACTGCCTGAGGTATGTCCTGGCATTGCCATTTATTAGTGATGTCTGTGACAAACAACACAAATTTCAAATCTATTGGATGTGCAAGGGGCACAGACAAATTTAATGACTGATATTTTTTAGCAAGCAATTCATGCTCCGTTGTCCATCAGATTCAGCTCTTAACCCAACTCTCACCTCTGGTGATTTGTTCTCTTTGAAGTTCTGAAAATTTAAAAGTGCCTATCCGACTTTCTTATATGAAGATTTAATAAAATTAGCTTCCAATAGCAGTCTGTTGGCATGAATTTTGATGTGCATTGCATTTTGAATTTTGGTATCTTGAAGTGATACTGTGACTATTTTTATTACTCAGAAGAATTCATTGATATTGAAATGTGTGGCACAATTTTCTCCCTGTTTTCTTTTCGTTGTTCATTTTTCTTTAATAAATACTATACGATCATTTTCTTGCAGATCCCAAAGCATGTTTTTGGAAAGATTGCCACCTGATTTGCCCATATTGGCCTTTTTATCTGTAATAGGAGATCCCTTGTGCCCATATTGCCATATCGCCTTGCTCGTTGGCGAGTTCAGGAATGGCCCATTGTGGAAATAAGGACCCTCAAAATCCTTGCCTTTGCGGAAAAGGAGACAGATCATCAGTCAGATGCTTTGCTGTATCAGTAGTTTTGCTTGAGATGCTTTGATCACTGATAGAACTTGAGGAAAAAAATTATCTATTGCTTGTGATTCCCGAACATTGGAATCAAATACTTTTCTGTTGAAACCATTTAAAGAAAACCTCTCGGTTGATGCAGCTATTAATAGTTAAAGATCAAATTAAGAAGGTTCAAAGCCAAGTGATTCCAAATTTCTGCTCTGCAGGAGCAAATAGATTCTTTCAGACGATGCAGCTGGTATATTTATAGTTAAGATTGAATGAAGAAAATCCTTCAGTGAAATTTTTCCAAATATATGTGCTCCGGGAGCAAATTAGCTCCAAAGAATGTCAAGATCGAGGGATTATTTTTAATAAACAACTACATGATTGGTCAGACTTGGAGTATGATTACAAGAGGTATCACAAATTAAATATACACGGCCGCTACAAAGAACAGACCAAGCAATTGCCTTTCACCTTGTTATGCAGAGTGAGACAAGACTGCCAATAATGTCTGGAGTTTCAAAAGGAAAACATAATTGTGTAGAGGCAGAGAGACGCTTATCTTAATGCCTTTTGTCTTGCAAAAAGTTTATCTTGTATTTATTTTCACCAAATGTGCATTCTCAAATGTTTTAGATGCCATGTTAAATTTATGCACAGCCAGTGAAGCAAACAGTAGCAGATTTGCTTGCAGGATAGAACAGAAACCATAGACAAGAAAAGACTAGTAGTATCAGTGGGGTCGAGATGTCAATATTGCAAGCTTGTTTGGCTCTCTAGATCCTAATGAAGATTAGACACAAAAATAATAAAAAATAATCAATCCCAAACATAAACTCAATGCTATGTTGCCTGTTCACATGAATTTTACTCACCTCTGAATATTTCTGTTACATGAAAGAATATTCATGATGCTTGTACCTTATCTGCAGGTTCGCACGTCTTACGCCCCTGCCGTTGTCATTGTTAGCTGGTGCTGCGCCACTTGTATCACACGGGCACATACAACTTGGATTGATCAGATCATGAAATCACAAGAAAGAAAACACGATATAGCACCATGCAGAACAAAACATTCTCTATTTTTTACCGCTGAAGATTTAGATTCATGGTGAGGTTAATGCTATATCTTTATTCAGGATTGCGTGAAAACATGAAAAGCTTAAGAAGTCGAAAAAAGCACAATATTAGGTGACCAAACTTATTTAAAGCTTTGAATGATTTAATGCCTCATGAGTGACAAGATCATTGTCTTAATGACAAGGATAAGGATAAGAAAAAAAAAAAAAACCCTTTCAAACTCCTCCGGCCTAAGCTTTTGTGATACGATCCGACATTCTGTTCTCTCCCAAAGGAGAATGTTGCTGTTTCATACCTGGGAAAAGAAAAGAAAAAAGAAGGGCACAAAAAGAATCAAAAGACACCCATCACTTCTACGAACTACCTTTCTCTAGCATCTTGGCCTCACGCTGTTTTCTTTCTTCCTCTTCAAGTGCTCTTTCTTTCTCCTCATGCTGCCTTCTTTCTGCCTCCTCTTGCTCTCTAATTGCATCTTCTTCCTCCTCCTTTTGATCAAGATCTTCAAACTCCTTTTCTGCAGCCATTGCTTTT
The DNA here is from genome assembly GCF_009389715.1 of Phoenix dactylifera. Classification (NCBI taxonomy): domain Eukaryota; kingdom Viridiplantae; phylum Streptophyta; class Magnoliopsida; order Arecales; family Arecaceae; genus Phoenix; species Phoenix dactylifera. Next base: position 8,525,227 of record NC_052404.1, on the reverse strand, counting down.
ACTATGGGGTCCCTTAGTTCAGATATCAACCCCCCACCAACTTGGTATTCTTGCTCATCCCCAATTAGAAACAGCCGCTGATCAGGCCCTGATGCCATTGGTATATCAACTGCAAGTAGTTTCATGTCGTACTGCACCAAAATATATTAATTTCAGGTTAAAATGTTATTATACAACTAAACATAGAGAACTCGAATATTTTACAGGCAATCTCTTCATTGAATGGATGACCAGTACTTTGTAGCGTATGATACAGGTTCAACTGGCACTAGTCAGAAATTGTTTGTCTAAACTGAATCCCTTCCAATGCAACCACCACCTGCCTCCCACTTTTGCGAAACACTTGATAAAGATGATGAAAGACTTAAACGAGCTTCCTTAAAGTTTAAAATATCCACACCCATCTCTTTAAAATCTTAATGCACTCTTTAGTAAAATAATCATATTTGGTGATTCCTTGTCCATTTTAAGGCATATGAAAAAAATAAAGGACAGAAAGAGCAATACTAAGGAATATGCATCTATATATCAGTCTAGACCCTCCACGTGGGATCCATATTCCCTTTAAAATTAACCTCTGTAAAGAAGTATAATCAGTGTGCAACAATAGGCAACAGAATAGAGGTCCCAATGAGCAGGCAATGGAAACAAATGCCTGCCTAACCAAATCAAAGACATTTAAAATCTAACTTCTCATTGATTCATAGATTTACTATTATTTGGTAATGTCTCAAGATAAATAAGATTCATAACTTAAACAGTCAGATGGATTTGATAGTCTGCTTAAATGGTTGTAAATAGAAGTTCGGTGGCAGAAATTCTAAATATTAATAGATTATTTTCTGTAAAGTGTTAGAGGGATGCATCAAGTTACCTGGCCTTTTTTTTTCTTGACCTCAACACTTACGAGTCCCCTCCTTTCAAATCCTTTGATGGGGAAAATGAGGAAACACCGTGCGTCACCAAACTTAAGCTTAAAGTTCTTTAGTTTAGGTCCACCTCCAGACATAACATATGCTCTCGCATCTGTCCCAGTTAGAGGGGCACCCATCACCTCGAGAATCCCAGCAGATGTGTTCAACTTTCTCATTGCCATTCTGTAAATTTTGTCCGGATTGATAGTAAATCTTGAACGAAGATACATACCCTAGAAAAAGCAAGAAGAAACTTAAATAAATGCTGGTGTCATGCTGCTATCGGGAAATGAAATATTTGCATCCAGAAATCTAGAATTTACATCTCATCATCTCAAGGTGTTACACAGAAAGGCCTGCATAAATTTGTTCATTCATACTTCTATAAGATCGAGAAACCCTAGGTTTCTTCCATGTAACAAAAATATTTTTTTCTTGCATTTATACTGGTACTTGAAGGCTCAAATTTTTGATGCCTAGGAAATATCAAAATACTTAACCACTATTACACAATGAGAAGGCCTAGCATATTCCTTGGAAAGTTACTTTAAAGTAATCAAATTTGGATCTACCAAAAACAGTATAAACCTCTAACATAAGTAATTTTAAAAGAATCACGAATCCCATCAGATTGCATATTGCTTATAAGACAGTGTTCCTCAACAATGAGAATAGAAGGAGAAATGAATAAATTTGTCATGTACACTATTAAGTAAGTTCATGTACCACGCAAGCTAAACCATCCATACTAAAAGCAAAGAAATAAGAAGACAAAGAGTTGCCAATGCTCCAGATACTTAATTGGTATGCAGATTTTTTTTTTTTGAGAAGAAAGATGGGCAAAGGCCATCAGAATTTCATTGAGATCATGAAATATAGTGAAGGTGGGATTTGTATCAACATCGAAAGACTTTACCAGCTTGGCAAGTTGGCACAACAATTTAAGATAAATTGAGAATTCAAATAATGCAGAAACCATGCATCAGGTAGACCAGTGTATAATGATAAAAGTACAAATGAAAATGGAAGGAAATGGGCATATGATGAGTGGGTCCAGGGAGCATATCTTCCTTTTGATTTTGGAGATCTGAAAGAGAGCCAATCATCCTTGGAGATCTCCAGCAAATAATGTGACCAATATTCCTTAGAACTAAGGGAGAAATATTTATGATTGATTAATATGTTAGCATACAACGTACATCCACTTCCATTAAAGTTTGATATCAGTGAGCCATCCAGAACTACTGGCACTTTTGAGTTTTTGATGAAGTTGGGGTAGTCTCTGGCATTTACTAGTCATTGAGTCCATGAAGGGGGTTGAACAAGGTTAGGTCATCGCCCAAAGCTTAGACATGAGCTAAGGAAGCCATGCTATACTAGCCTTTCAATATGTTGGTATTGTATTTCATTCTTTAAATGCAATATGTACCCAAATTCTTGCTAAGAAGGTCGATAAAATCTACAATTCAACTCAACTCAACTAAGCCAAATAAGAAAAGTTAGGGAAGAAATAACCAAATAAGAAAATTCTGGAGGAAAGAAATGTCATGAGGAGGTATGAAAGTGGAGGAAAAAGAAAAGAAACATACTGAGCATTATGACTCTGCAGTCAAACACAAGCAAGTGATAATTCACATTGTGCAAACATCCATGGAGACCATCATCATGTTCACTTTAACTTAGAATCAAATTCAGCATTTATATACTGGTTTTGAGTTGAATGTTAAAACCTATATAACAGGCTCATTGTATTAGGCCTTTCGAGTAAGGGAGACAATAATAGAAAGAGAGATGTTTCTACAAATTATATGCAAAGAAGTGGTTAAAGGATGTGGTACAGGAATGAGACAAAGGGAGACACTTGTGCAAATTGTATTAACAAATGTGTGGGTACTTAAGTTCCAGAAAGTGTGCCTGATATCGATGACAAGCATGCTAATAATGGCTAAAGAGCCCTCAACATACTAGCTCACATATCACCTTTCCCTCAGGTCTTTGCGGTGAGGTCTCATCTTGACCTGTGATTAGTCATCATGTAATCCAAACTTGACCCCAAAGGAGTTGCACCATTGTTTGGCCCTATTAGTTTGCCGTTTTTAACACCAAAGTCATCAATCAAGCTTCCAGTATTAGAGGCCCAACATAAAAATCAGAAGTTGAGACACCAGAAGCTTGAAACAATTGTCATGCACATCACATGCCAGTAGGGGTGATTACTTGAACTGTTATCAACCCTGGAATGTGTTTTCAGCTTTGGTTGATAGATGACACTCAAGAATGATAAGCAAAAGTCTTCAACAGCTCTTGTTGGCCGAGTCATTTGGTCTAGCCCAACCCTTTTTTTTTTGAATAAGCAAAAAAGTAGTAGCCACTATGAAGATAATTAGGAATAAAGAAAAATGGTTAGTATCATACAATTATCATGCAATCAACATGAGTACCGACAACGATAATATATTCTTTACAGAAATAGCATAAGGTCACATGAGATTGCAACTATTGGCCCATACCAATCCAGTACTAGCACTTGGTGCAGGCCGGTACAACACCCATTTATTATTTCTTAAAATGTTTTTAAATTTCGAGAATGTTAGGTCCTTTTTTCTGTTTCTTTATGTCAGCAAATCTTGACACATGCGCTAGGCTGCGGCTGATACGCCCAGCAGCACCAGCCCTTAAATAATTGATGACACCATAGCTTGTAATCAGGAGAGACATCATCCACTGCAATTGCACTGAGAGCAATCAGTGATCTATCAGCTCAGTAAGATGTCTTACTTTTCCTGCCTCTCCTCTCAAGGCAATATTTCAAAGCCTGAAATGTGAATGGTTGAAGTAGATCCAATTTCTTTTTCTCCAAATTACAATGAATGCACCATGCTTGCAGAAAACTGAAACAATGTAAGAGGACTCCCATCCCCAAGCTTAAAGTTAACCCATTGAGATCAGGAAAAACAAAGAAAGAAACAAAGAAAAGAGGAAGATAATGTTCCTAAATTTAACCATACCAAAAGATTACTGTAACGGAAACCCTGACACATTCACCTTTATCACCTTCTCACCCCTAAAAAAAAATCACCAAATAGTTCATCACTTTTTTGCCTTGTAGATGAAATATCACAATACTGAGCGAAGAAAATAGACCAACAGTATCTTCAAGTCAAATTGTACTGAGTGATGCTCTTAATTCAAGCTTCAATATATATTCCAGTGAAGCCATTTTACTGTAGCAGTATGATCTTTTGCTGAACACCTAGACTATCAAAGTAAACAACATGGGACAATAAGAGACCACCCCTGACTCATATTAACTGTACATGATATCAAATCTCATTTTAGACTCTTCTCACAATAACAAAAATTATCCATCATTGTGTAGAGTTCCTCAATCACTTTATCCATCTATATATTCCTCTATATCAAAGAAAAATCATGGATTGTATACACATAGAAATCCACATGTTCGTTAGACTTCTTTGTATCAAGCTTATATACGAAGCATATTTCTTTCAAGTCTTCAATACATTCATTGGCTGTGAGAATTTAAGCGTACCATGCCGTTAATGTTCTCTAACAAGGAAAAATATGCATAAATGTATAATTGATATTGTTTCAACACTTTCGGTAACACAATATGACAAACGAAGTACTCACAGCAAAAGCTACCATGGCAGTTGCCAAAGCGAGGAACCCATACTTCGCCATGCCTTCTGAAAGCCCCACAAAAGTGCTTGCAACTCCAAACATGATTCTCCAAAGTGCAATGCAGACGACTACCGCACCAGCCCCCATAAGAGCCAAGTAATTTCTCTTCCAAAATGCCTCAACTTGCAAGCCTACTGCCTCGCGATACCGCGAGAAAGCCGATGTAACAGCAGATAACGGCTTGTCGACCACCGATTTCCCAAAATTGCCATTAAATTTGACATACTTGAAACTCTTAAATGAGAAAAACCTGTACTTCAACTCATTCTCATTGATCCTGCCAAGCCCCTTGATCCCAGGAGAAAAAGATGGCAACTTGATAGGGATTCCGGAGCTCATATGCCTCGAATTCGAAAATCCAGATGGGAAATTCCCATAGGAGCAGTTCCTGCTGAAGCTATTGAGTTGTGGAGGGTACGCATTGAACTTCGGGGAGATCAAACGAGAAAAGATACCCTTCTGAAATGCGGGTTTGGAGAAAACCTCACCAAAATAAGCTCTTCTCCAGATTTCCGAGGGCGACGGATGATTGGAGGACAGATTGGATATCAGATGCCTGGAATTGAAGAACCTAGACTGGCCAACAAAAATGGGGTCCTGGGGCAAAGGCTTAGGATGGATTTCGTGGAAACAGAGCTTTTGGAATCCCTGGATGATTTGTTTGGAGGGCTTCGCCATTACAAGAGCCACGAGGGAATCGATCGAACGAACCGAGAGTTAGTGGTGGGTGGGCCGGAGGGAGGAGGAGAGAGGTCGAAGCCCGGATGGGCGTCTACCGGAGCTCGAAAGGTTAAGGCTGGTGGAGGAATTACTGTGGAAATTCCTGGATTACATTAAATTACTCTGAAGTCCTTCATATAGGAGCTTTCGGTGTCAACAATTTGCTGAATACAAGTTTTTTTTTTTTTTTTTACATACATACCCTCTGCATATTTAGATTGGCGTAAATATCCTTCCAAAAATAATATTTACATATGCATCATCATAAAATATTTATTTTGTATAAATAAATATTGTTTGAAGGCCGTATATATCTACACTATCTAACATCATTAAAAAAATTAACGATTTAAATTGAAATAATTAAAACATTCTTAACAAGTATACATTCAAAAAGAAACATTGATAAGGATATATATGTAAATAACAATTTTACAATAATATTTCTGCAATTTCATATATTTAGAAGGATATACATAAATTTATTAATTTTATTTTTCTTCTATTTCAACGTATTTTAATACTCAAATTAGTCTAGTGCATTCTTTTCAATTTTTTCTGTAAAAATATTTTTTTTTAAAAAAGATAAATAATAAAGAAAGTTATTGAAGTTCTTCACTAATCATAAGAGTATTGTACTTTATTTTTTTCAATTTATAACAACCATTACATTTTATTTAATCGAAAACAAACTTGTCATATTTATTGTTATACATACACATGTGAGGGCATGGATTAGAATATAAGAAAGAATGAGAATCTCTTAAAAGCACGTGATAGATTGTAATGATCAAACTTTAGTGCTGCTGTTATGCACATAGATGGAAGAGAATCAACTATCCCCGAACAAAGTTATAGAAGGACTTCAGAACCCTTCAAACTTATTAACAACCTCGATACTTATATAGTATAACACTACCCCTTACGTTGGATACCTTAAGCCATTTTTTTGGACCTTTAATTTTCTAGAACGAAAAAAAAATCTAGCGTATGAGATCCATCTTGTCACAATAATTTTAAATCAGCCACCTGTCTGCATAGAAGAAATTTTTCAGCTCTAAAAGAGAAATATTGCAAATCTCATAGTTATCATATTTTGTGGAGTAATAATATATTTCATAGTATTCTTAATATTTGTAAGTTTATATTTTTTTCCTGATTAAATATTATTTATTTTCCAATCTTTGAATCAATCAAACATTAGGTTAAGCTACAAACGAGCTTGATTCAGGTCTATTATAATCTCGAATTAATTTTAGCTTGATTCGAGACTATCAAACCAATGGATCAAACGTAATGCTGGCTTGACATGATATTAAGCTCGATCAAATGATTAATAAACTAAGCTTGATAAATAAAACAATCTTCATTTGTCCGAAACTCAATCAAGGTTGGCTCGAGCACATACACTAACCTCACATGCCAAACTCTGGTTGATTAATAAATCAAATCAATTCATTAACAAGAAAGTAAGATGAATTGATATAATATCTTGTGGCTTTAGAGTTTTGAAGCGTTCCAAGGCTCAAAGAAGCTGAGATTTGCGAGGAGAAAAATAATGGCATGACGCACTCACACACGTCAAAGGAAGGATGGAGAAGAAGCATTTCGCCAGTTCAGTTGAACGGTCGGCCCATCCTAATCCAGCTCGGGCCATTTAAAGCTGGAAGCCGGTTTGGGCCGCCTCATACCCGCTTTAGGGTTTTGAAGCCGTTTCGGTATATATATAGAGGGCATTCGTGTCGCCCTTAGGTTTTCCACCGCAGCCGCTTTCGCCCTCCTTCCTTCATCGTCTCAGCCATGGGGAGAAGTAAGCATCCCAATCTCTCTCGCGGAATCCCATTTTCTGATAGCTCTTCTCGATTGATATCCGTTTGTCTCCGATTGATGCGCTAATCTTTCCTGAAAGCGGGGAAATATTAGAGACGGATCTGGATGTCGACTTGATCCGATCGTTGGAGTTATTTGATTCGATATATGGTTCTATAATTCGTTGGAATAATTTATCTTTACGATCTTCCGAGTTTAATCTTTTTATATGAATTCGAGTATATGAGAACCGGTTTTCTTCGTAGTTTTCGCTCTCTGTAGCTAGGGCTTTCTGAAGCCCTAGAAATATTGTTTTGGGATTTTTTTTTATTTTTTTGGATCTGAACCTTACTTTGCTTTGGTTCTGTTATATGCTGTAGTTTCGTAGCCTTCTTTTTTTGGTATTATAGTCTTTTATTGTCTTGTTATGTGGTTTTATTGTTTCGGATGTTGTATATTTTATCATGACTATAAGATAGGTGATATGTGTTAAAACACTTTAGGATATGTTAGAGATTTGTTTGTAGACGTCGCGGTTTAAACTGCTAGAATGGAGCAGAAGTGCATTAAGTTATTTTTTTTTCTTTTTTTGTGGCGAAGGAAGATTAAATTCTTTGATCTTAAAGAAGTGAGATGGCTTCACCTCTAGTACTTGCTAGAAATTGCATGTGTTGAACATAATACTTATGAAAAACAAAAATACTGTGAAATCATGGATCTAAGTAAATGGAACCATAAACTTTACCGGACTTATTACGAAATGAAATGTTTTTTTTTTCTTTGGGTGTTTGATGGAGATGGGAGATTTTTTATGATGCCCATTTATGTTTTATGTAAAACTGATAATTTGCTGATGAACCAACAGCCAGGATTGCATTTGTGATGGAATAGATATAATTCATTAACAATATTATGAGGGACCAAATTGCAGAAGGTGGAAATATTACATCGATTATTCAACTCATGAATACTCAACCTTGGTGGATTAGTCTTTCTTTTTTGAACTAGTAGTACCCTCACTCTGAGTATGATGTTGTCTATCTTACTAAGTTTGGATGGGCAACTTCTTGTGTCATAACCTATCAACTGAGCATTCATGTAACAACATTGTGTGCTATTCCCTCTATGAATCATGTTCATTTTGTGGGCTTGTAAGTTGACCACAGTTTTCCTGTGCCTAGTGGGGGTGTTTATAAGCTTTTTTTTTTCTCCTTCAAAATACTTCCTCATATACTTTCTCATATCTGGAATCATTATAATTGTAATAAAGCACCTCTGGAAAGAACTGGATAGTTCTGTGCAAAAAAAAATGATGTGGTCTAAGTTAAGGGAATCCAGGATCTTCAAGTAAGTTCACATGATTTATTACGCTTATCGATTCTTCATGCTGTGTGAACTTTTAAATTGTAGAGTAGAAGGTTTGGTTTTGGTATCAGATCATGAACTTGTGTTCCAGTCGCTTGTGTATTAACTATTGATTGCTTTTATTTAAAACAGCTCTTTTTTATGATGTTGAGACAGTTATTCATCCATAAATTGCATCGTTAATTTCAATAGTGGTTGTACAATGTAATGAGACTTGTAACTTATTCAATTTGTACAAGTTGATTGATAATAACATAGAAAACTGATCAATTATGTGCATTGTCAGTGAACACATGTTTATGACGATAGTGTCAATAGGAAAATGTTCCCATCAGAACATCTGATCCTATATCTGCATGTTCAAATGTAATATCTAGTTAATGTTATAATCCAAAATCCTAATGGCGACTCTAAATGTTTAGCTCTTTTTACTGAACAATGGGATGGGACTGCCTTTTGCAATTGCCCGAAATTTATGTTGAGGTCGCAGGTATACATTACCTATATGCTGGATTTTAATTTCTATCTGATTTTTCATTAGAAGCAAAGTTTAATCATGCATGGATCTTGCAGTTGTTATTTGAGAATATATTATAATCTGGCTCCACACTTTCTCATGTGCAGGACCTGCAAGATGCTATCGCCAGATCAAGAACAAGCCATACCCAAAGTCACGGTACTGTCGTGGTGTTCCAGATCCTAAGATCAGGATCTATGATGTTGGGATGAAGAAGAAGGGGGTTGATGAGTTCCCCTTCTGCGTTCATCTGGTGAGCTGGGAAAAGGAGAATGTAACCAGTGAGGCTCTTGAGGCTGCTCGTATTGCATGCAACAAGTATATGGCGAAGTATGCTGGGAAGGATGCTTTCCATCTAAGAGTGAGAGTGCATCCCTTCCATGTGCTGCGTATCAACAAGATGCTTTCATGTGCTGGAGCTGATAGGCTTCAGACTGGAATGAGGGGTGCCTTTGGGAAGCCTCAAGGAACATGTGCTAGGGTGATGATTGGTCAGGTCCTTCTGTCTGTTCGTTGCAAGGATAACAACAGCAATCATGCACAAGAAGCTCTGCGCCGTGCCAAGTTCAAGTTCCCTGGCCGTCAAAAGATCATCATCAGCCGAAAATGGTATGTGTAAAAAAGAAACGCTTATAATTTACTAATATTCATGTATGTTGATAGATATGCACTAGCTATTGGCTGGTGGCCTTTTGTTTCTCTCCCTTCAAAGGAAGCAATAAACTAGTGGGGTTGTATTTATAGAAGATGGGATCGCATATATTAAAGTTGGGAGTGGAGGTGTGAATTTGGTCTAGACAAGCTGTTTACCATATAACACTTGGGATGAGCATAGCTATCTGTTTTCAAGTTTCTAACTAATATTAGAAGGCATTGTGTTCTATGGGAAATGCCATGACATTTTTTTCCCTTTGACACAGCATTTGTTTTCATGAATACTCATGTCACGAACTTATGATCTTCAGGGGCTTTACAAAATTTAGCCGCACTGACTATTTGAAGTGGAAAAGTGAGAACCGAATTGTCCCAGACGGCGTGAATGCTAAGGTACGTTTTCAGATACAGTTTAATGATCTCTAGCTCTGTCATTTCCCTGTTCTTATATTCACACGGTAACCAGTGGATTCCTTCACCCTATGCACCCATGATTCAATGTGCTTGTGTATGCTCAAAGTCGAGATGCTATCACCACTTCGTAAGGTAGCACCTGATCACTGTAGACACTTGTTAGATGCTTAGGCTGCTCCCCCAACACCCCCCCTCCCCCCCCCAAAAAAAAAAAAAAAAACACACACACACACACACACAGCCCCCCTTCAAGCATGGGAAATTTTGTCTGGACAAGATGTGATGTCAGCATGGAGTTGCTGCTATTTTTACGTGGCAGAGATCTTTTGTCAATCCTCAACCAATAATTTATAGTAATCCAGTCTTTGTCAAAAACAATCATCACAAGGTTCTTGGCGGCCTCATCCTGTCATCATCTTTGTCCTGTTTTTTCACTTTGTACCAAAAGTGGTGATTGAAATATCTTAACTGGTTAGTTCATATCTCCTTTCCTTTGATTACAAACCATTCAACTGCTATCTCACCTCATGAATCTGCTAGGGGAACATTAGTTGGATTGTAGCAAATAAATTTAGCAGAAATTATTTCTTTTGAAAATTTCAATTGCCATTTTAATTTTGCTTGCAACATATAAGGTAAATTCTGATTCTATTATTAACATTTTGGATGGTGTAGTTACTTGGATGCCATGGGCCACTTTCTCAGCGCCCACCTGGAAGGGCGTTCTTGTCACCTGCAAAAGCTTCTTAAGATCTCCTCCATTACGGAACAAGGACAAGGCTGTTGATCTATCAATTTCTGTTGTAATGTCCAAGATCATGTTGGAGTTTAATTTTCTATTTAGTGTGTTGCCTTTTGCTGCATATGACTGCTAGGTTTACCTGTTATTATGGATATTTGTTTTTTGATCCTGTGCTTGAACATCTTGATTTGTCAGTTCAGCTTTTGAACCTGCTTCTGTTGAAGTGTTATGAAATATGAAATAAATTCTGCACCTTGCTTTCTATCGTGCTTATACTTTAACTACATGGATCAGTGGGAAACTCGTGTGTGCATTGACATCTGATAGGTTTTCGCCTTTTTTTTTTTGTTTTTTTTTATGAGCTCGTTTGGTTTGCGGGAAGCATTTTTTATTCTAGGAATATGATTTCTGAAAAAAAAATTCTAGGAAGAGAATATTTGGAAATGTACTTTTGGCATGGGAAAGTGACAGATTTTCAGAGTGTTTATGTTTGGTTGACTTTTTTGAAAGAATTATGTGTAATTTTTATTATACTCTTAATAAAAATTAGGTTTTTAAGGCCTCTTTAATGGTAAAGGATTTTTTTGGAAAAAATAAAAATTGAGTGATTTCTGTCTCATAGGAAAATAACTTTTTCATGTTTCTTATGGAAAATGCTTTTTCATGAAATGTGGGAATCATATTCTCATGGGAATACAATTTTTTCATCTCTCTTTTGAAAACTCTAACCAAATAAGAGGTATCTCATTATTTTTCTATTAATCACACTTTTTCTCTTCCTTTTTCTGCGAACCAAACGAGCCCTATTAGGTAGCCTCCTCACAGTTATTCAGCAGCAACAAGTGGGTGGGAACAAAGTCTTTATGACGTTGGGACAACTCCAGGAAAAAAGTAATGAAGGTTTGGATTCTCCCACTTCTTGCTGACTGCTCCAGCGTGCTGAAGAAACTAGCTCCTCCAAATTTCTAGCATGTAACCGATTAATCTAGCATGAGCTGAGCACCTGTTTGCGATAGAAATGGTTGAAAAAGCATGCCCATTTACCTTTATCCTTCTTCTGACCCGGCCTCTTCTTTTTTCTCCTGAATAGGTGCTTTTCCTTTTTCTTTTGACGAAACCGGTTGAGGTTCTGAGGGCTCCCCGAGTTCCGCTTTTCCGGCTTCTCTCGCTGTTTCGGAAAGCTGGTCCATTGGTTGAGTGTATAAAATACTTACAATCAATATTTTATTTAAAAAGAATATTCTTATAATACTCCAAGTAAATAATAACCTTCATATTAGTAAAGACTAACGGTGTTATATAGCTTAAACCTTTTTCTTTTCTCAGATATTCAAAATAATCTTTCTAAAGTGCGGATGAGAGAACCAGACTGCTTCACACCTGAAGGGACGATTAGAGGGTTTAGCAGAATGCATACCTTCCATGTAAATGATCATAGGATAGTAGTCTGAGGTGGTACGAAGCATCTCACTTGGAATGAGAAGAAATTTTTTCGATCTTGTACTAAGGTATACGGAACAACATACCATCATTCAATATAGGTGGCTTTTGGCTCATCACACGGATCCTCTCCCAGGACCGTGAGAGTAGTTCAGTGCCTCTACCACCTGCCTCTCCCCGATCAACTTGCTTCTCTTCTTTTGACTGACCGGGGAAGATCAAACACTTCAATCAATGTGAGATTCGTTAATGCCTCACGCGTATTCCACTCGAAGGTGACTATGCTTGTGTAGCTCTTTCTGTGGCGGGTGCAGGGACGGGTGCGAATAGAGTACAGTGCTTGCTCTTGTGCCAGGCAGCTCGAGAAGGTCAAGTTAGAAAGAGTAGGAGCCCGTCTTCCAGGAGCCCTATTCAACCCACCAATTTGAAAGCTAAAAACAGAGGATCATGATTTATCACCTAGAGGCAAACTCATGAGACTAAAGAACTCCTTCAAACACATCAGAAATGCCCAGAAAGTCATGCCTAATAACACAAAGGTTTATGCAAGGTAATAAAATTTCTCTAGTATTGTAGTTTGATCTTAATCACATTGTCATGGCTATCTTAAGCATTCAGATGGAATACTTACCATCTTCCTAGGTTAATTAAGAGACAAAAGTGTTTAAGTTTTCCATCTAGAAAACTCAAACAACAACTATGATCTTGTTAGCATCAAAATGGATTGGAACGAGAATCAAGATGGCTCAAAAGTTAAACGTTTGAAAAATTAATTAAATAGAGAACTATTTTTAGAAAATTAATTTTTATGTAAATGTAAAGGGGAGGGTCTGAATTAGGTTTTGAAGGATTAGAGCATTTCCATTCCCTCCTAAAATGGGAATGGGAATGGAACTACTCCCAACCAAATAGCTGGAGTGGAAGTCATTCATTCTTCTTTCCATTCTAGAGCCCAACTCCCCCCAACAAAACTTGTTCGTAATGCATGTGTTGCGCTAGACTGATGTTATGTATCCGATGTGTTCGTTTCTTTTTCTTTGATATTCATACTTCAGAGCAACATGTAAAGAATTGGGATAAGTGAAAGAAAAAAAATAAGTTTTATGAAATCGAACTCTTTGTTTCTCTTTACTTTTTTTTATTTTTTAATCACCTTTATCTAGGATTTATTGTGATCTCTGTAGTGATGGTGTGGAAGATTGCCGGCATGTGATTGTACAATGTTCATTTGCTCAGCAGTGTTGGAATCAGCTAACTATGCTCACTGAGCTTCATCTACCCCTTACTTCTTTGCCGGCATTGATTGTTTGTTTAGCTCATGCCCAGGTAGAGAAGGGGGTGAAAGCAATGATGGGTAATATGGTTTGGTTGATATGGAATGCTAGAAATTGCAGAATATTTCAGAAGCAAAGTGCTCCTCCGCATCGCCTGGTTATGTCTCATTTTCATGATGCAAGCAGGGGATTTAGCATTCACACCCAGTCAAAGCACTGAGGCAGCTTACAGGTGCTTTCCAGCACAATTTTCCTCAAAATTTTCTTTCTTGGCTGCCTCCTCCTTTTAGGGTGTTAATGATCAGCTTCGATGCCGCGGTGCAAGGAGGTGGTGCAGCAGTAGCTTGCATTATTAGAGATGCTTATGAAATCTTTTTATATTGAAGGTAAGAATATTTCAATTTCTTCTGTTATGTAGAACTAACAGCAGCCAGGTTGGGACCATGAGTTACAAGGGGATTCACTTATAGTGGTGGATTGGATTTCTCATCCTTCTTCCTGCAGGGTAAGAATACTTTGGCTACTAAATGACTGTTCCCAACCTGTGTAGTCTTGGTCATCTAAGAGGGCCCTTAAGAGGGATTGTGTTTTTTCATTCCTTATAGTTTCAAGATAACTACAATCATAGTTCACATAATCATATCTTCAATAGCTGATATCTATATATAATAAACACATAAATATATTCATATCAAAAATTATATAGAACTATATTATCTCACACAAAATCAAATTTATTAAATATTAATTAGAATATTTTAGCTGCCAAGTGTCTGGTTCAAACCGGTGTAATCTCTCGCGTTTATCAGGAGCAGAATAGGGATGCGGATTGGTCATCTAAGAGGGCCCTTCAACGGGATTGTTTTTTCATTCCTTATAATCTCAAAATAACTAGAATCATAGTTTTACCTAATCATATTTTCAATAGCTGGTATCAATATATAATAAACACATAATATATTTATATTCAAAAATATATAAAACTATATTATCTTATGCAAAATCAAGTTTATTAAATATTAACTAGAATATTTTAGCTACCAAACGACTATTTCCAACCGGTGCAGTCTCTCATATTTATCGGGAGCAGAATAGACGGCGGATTGGTTATCTAAGAGGGCCCTTCAGGGGATTGTGTTTTTTCTGCTAGCGATATGCCCACATCCTTGCAGAGGATAGGATGGGAGTTGGTTTTGTCCGACAAATATTCTTAAAGTATCCTTCACTGGCTCTGTGTTTCTCAGAGATGTAATCATTCACTGTACCAAAAAAATAAAAATCATCTTTATCTTGGATTTGAATACTAACTGGAATGAGCCTTTATTTGAATACCAGACTTTTTGATCAGACAACTTCCCCCCTCTTTCCCTTGCTACTTAGCTATTGCTAATGCTCTGGATTCTCTATTTATTATAGATTATAATCAGGCTTCACTCCCAACATCCAAAAAATTGAGAAAGCAATGTTCAATTATGCTCCCTTCTCCTTCTTCAAATCACCAATGATTTAGAATTTTTGTTCCAAGTCTTTGTTCTTTGAATGATTCTACGAAGAAACTCAAATTTCTACACCATGTCAAAAACTAATAATTTTTTCAAGGCCATATGTAAATTTTGTATGTATTTTCTTTTCTAGCTTCTTTGTCGGAATATGAGAAGAGTGTGAAATAGTTAGACTGATCTAACTATTTGACCACAATCTTGATTATTGACTTAAGGCCAACTTCGTTGGATTTGTTGGATTCGTGGATTGGTACCCACTGACCTCCGTGTTGGTTGGGTCAAACCTGCTTCACGTCCAACTATATGTGGAATTTTGACCAAAATCTTGATTATCGACTTGGGGCAGCTTAATTGGATTTGTCTGATTCGCGGATTGGTGTCCGCTGACCCCCCTATTGGTTGGGTCAAACCTACTTCCATCAAAGAATCTATACCTATCAACTCAAGTCCCTGATTGAAATGAAAAGTCCTGAATATATGAGTTATTGGATTGATATTGCCTCCTCCATCCTCCCATCCTTTCTATTTTTTATACGATGCCAATGTGTTTCTTCTCTACTTGTTCAACCCTCTTCACGGGCAATGATAAAGTCTCTTCTCCTCATTCCACTCTCCTCTTATAAAATCACGAGCTTATCTCTTTGTCAAAGTAAGGCTGAAATCAGATCGAATATAAATCCGATGCTAGCATATCCATATTCATATTTGTTTTATTCGACGAATACAGATATGGATACAGATATTAGTCGGATGCAAAAATTCACACCTATATTTGTTTTAAACGGATACAGATACAAAATATATATCAAAAATATAGATATAAATACGAATATAAATCGAATAATTAAATTTTATGACCACAAAATCAAAGATATTAATAAGTAAATGATAAATCAAATTAATAGTAAATTAGTATGGTCATTTATTTTTATTAAAAGTATATGAATGTCATATAAAATTAAATAGAGTTATAAATGGAATCAGATATTTAGCTATGGATTGAATAGTTGTCGATTCACATCCATATCCATTTTTTTTAGACGGATATGAATACGGATATAAATATTAGTCAGTTGTTCAAATTTCTATTTATATCCAAATAGATTCGGATGGATATTATTCATTCCACTTTCATCCTTTGTTGTCCTTGTTTGTCCCTCCGCCAACTATTACCATATCTTTTCTCTCTTCCAAACAATAAAAAGCTAAGTGGGCTTAGGATCTGATAGTCATTGCCGTAAGTAATAGAGCTTTTATCTTGGGAGCTTTGGCCGGTAGATATTAGCTAAGTTGATCCCATGTCCACTTCAAATCAGCATTGCCAGCCAGCTGGTATATCCGATTATGTTCGTACTTAAGCGTTGTCGGTCTCTGGACTGAGTTAGAATTCAAACCCGACCCCATATTGGCCAATTGCCATCTCATATAGTACGGAGTTTGAGTTCATATCATTTGAGATCTAATATTCCACATAGCGTACGGATTAGCGGCCGACATAGATATAAAACGATATATCGGACCAGATCTCGGATGAGGATGACAACCACCACTGTTTTTTTTTGGTAAAAGTATTTTAAATTGCTATTTTCCTTTTTTACCAACTACTGATGAAAGATTAGGGTTTATTCGTCCACAAGATTTCTCCTTCTCCCCTTGTACGTGAAGTCCTGGATCCCGGCTTTCTTCGCAATCTTATTTGTTTTTCGAAAACTTTGGTGGGGATCGCGTCGGTGGTTCTATCTGCAGCCCTAATTCCGTCAATGGGTTGGATTTCCTTGGATTTTTGGGAATCTTGGAGCCAATTGGAGGTAATTGGCGAGATTAGGGTTCTGGAATGAAATTTGTCTTTGTTCTAGGTTAGCTAGTTGGAAAGTAGTTTTTAATAGATCTTTCTTTTGGTAGAAAGAGACATAGAGGGTTTTCCCCTTCCTTTGTTTTCCTTTTTTGTTGAATGTGCGATCAGAATCCCTTTGTTTGCATTCTGTCAGGCAACTCGAATTTGAACCGGTAAGGCATGTTAATGAATGGTGTAAAGGGAGAAAAAGGGATTTTGATGAGATATTTTTATATAAAAAACAATATTTCAGTCAATGTATCACGCATTCAACAAACCCCCATTTGCTATTCCTGATAATTATCAAGTCTGGGATTTTTATTAGATAAAAACTATAGATCTATATATTAGTTGTATTTTAATCCTTCATCAGATTGGAACTTTGGTCGTATGCCACTTAATTTAGCTGCGGGAACTGATTTGGAGTCTCCTGGTTCTGAATATCTGTTCTTCTTGTTCATAATAGCTGCTTCTTTTTAAATAGATTTTTTTCCATATGATTCTATTAAGTTCTTAATTTTGCTTTATTTGATCTTGAATATATTGTAATTCAATGAGTTCATGGAAGTATAATCTGATCTCTGTATGTTTTGATGGTACAGTGTTGATTCATCTGAGATGCTACACTTGATGTGACACTCAAATATCTCACTGGGTGTTGTCTGTCCTTTTGAATGGAAGGATCAGTTGCACCACATTCCACAAGTGCTTATGGACCATTGTTTTAGAATATCTGGTTTTGTGTATATCGACGTATAATCTGCAGTTAATATAGGAAACAGTCAATCAGAGGAGGGACTTGCTGATGCCAACACTACATCTAATCTGTAGTTTATATGGGAAACAGTGAATCAGAGGAGGGACTTGCCGATGCCAACACTACATCTTTGAGTTGCAACATACCATGTTAAAGATTTCTTAGTGATTCATATACAACCCGGTGCATTCTGAAAGGTTAGTTGCTAAAAAAATTGCAGCATTATATGAACCTCGGAGTTGGATACAAGAACAAGCATTTTCTGTTTTCTAGCTGTATATGGACTGGTAGATCTAACCTGTTTCAGGCAAAAGCAGGGTTGGATGCATTGATGTTGAAAATTATTTGAATAGATGGCCTCAAGGCCAAGAATCCTCCTACCATTCTTTCTAGTATTTGTTTTACTGCATGGTTCTGCCATTGCAGAATCTGAGAAACAATTCATCTGGAGCTCTCGGAAAGCTCCTCATAGGAACTTAGAAAGTGCAGTTATAGATGGAACTGGCAGAGAAGCCGAATTTGGTACCTCTGAGGATAGTTTTCAAGGGTTTGGTGAGAGGAAAGCTGCTAATACCAGAGTTTCAGTTTCTACAGTTGCATGGCTTACTCTTGCCATGGCTGCAGCAACAGCCTTGGGCGCAATTCCGTTTTTCTTTGTGGAGTTAGAGCCACAATGGGCAGGTGTATGCAATGGGTTGGCCGCCGGAGTGATGTTGGCTGCTAGCTTTGACCTAGTGCAAGAAGGACAGATCCATGGCAGTGGAAACTGGGTTGTTATTGGAATTTTGAGTGGGGGGATTTTCATTTGGCTTTGTAAGAAGGTATATGATCTTCTTATCCCTTCATGCCTTTCTTCCTGCGTAATAAATGATGTTGCATATTGTTCTTCATTTCAACAAATGTGCATGGATTATTATTATTATTATTATTATTTTCTTACAAATTTTTTCCAGACATTGTCACTTGGGCATTTTTATTACTTCTAACTGGTTTGACTTCTCCTCCACATCTTAGCATCCATGTTTTTCCTGTGCCTCTTTTGATATAGTCACATGTACTTTTCCTAATCTGGTCTCTTTATTCGTCTTCTGTCTTATCTTAGTCAATTCACAAGTTTCTTTCCTTATTAGTTAACCTAGATCATCATAAGCTGTGCACTTAGCTTAACCAGTTTATGTTTATATTGTTTCAAATCTATTTTAAAGACTTCTGTGTTATTCTTTAGAATCGTTGACTTTGATTTTTCACTTAATCACCTTGGAGTGGTCAATTTTCCATCACCAGCCTTCTCTATGTGTGTGTTGCTTTTATCTAGATCTCTCAGGAATTCAAATTGAAACAATCTTAATGCTACCCAACTTCGAAATAAACTCATCCCTTTTTCCATGTTGCCCTTTTGTGTAGGCATCATTTTACAATCTTTGTATTTATAGAGCTCTTCAGTTGTCCGAAGGAATATTTCTGTGACATTAAATCCACTTCTAAATCAATAAATGTGTTCCTTTCTGTTTTGCTATTATGAGATCATATATTGCTGCAAACTCAAAGATTGAATCCTGATTTTCTTCTGACATTCATACCTTTGTCCACCATGTATCTTCGCACATCTTTTACTATTACTTTCTTTACTTTCTTTACCTTCTTTACCATATTCACCCTCTCTAGGCATCTAATTTACTTGATCGTATATTTGCTTCAGTACATCTATTTTCTGTGAATGAAGCTATCATTTTGCTCCTGCCTTATGGGCTTCATACATATTATAGTGTTATTTATCTCTTTTCTTCTTCCAACTTGATAGTAATTAGCCTATGATTTATACATGTCATTTGAATCTTCACCTTGTAAACTTCATTTCTAAAATTATTCTTCTTGCTCCCACACCCTTTTTTCATTGGATGCGGCAAGCATTGTTTTTCATGCCTCTACAATTTGGTGTTGCCATGTAACATCATTTCCACGGTACAGTGAGTTAATTTCTTGGATATTTTCAACGTTATTTAGGCTAACTTGTGGCATGTCAATTAAACGGAAACAACATAAGTAACGCTTGCCCACAAACAGTGAGTCTTTAGGCAAACCTTGCTCTCATGATAATGGAATCATGCAACACAGCAATTCTTACATAGAATGCCTTGGTTTTAGCCAAAACTAAATGCAACAATTAAGATTTATACATAATTTGAAAGGCTTATTTGCGAGTAGGTTTTAGCATGAAATCAAACCTTTCAATTTTTCTTGTTCAAGCTTGACATCATCATGGTAATGTGGAATGTAATATATGTGAATGGATAAAATTGATAAATGAATAAAAAAAGATTTAACAATATTGGCTCACTATTATCAAAAGGCTTAATTATGATTATCGATATCAAAGATTGTTGAACCATGCTGAACCAGCCGGTTTGAAGCGTGCCAACCTGGCCATTTTGGGGCGTACCGAACCGGACTAGTCGGTTGTTAGCACGGTTCAAGGCCTCTCTTCGAAACAATAAGTTCCTCCTTAAGGATCCTTTGAAACCCTTGCCTCTCCTCTCTTTTCTCCTCTCGCCTCCTCCATCCCCCTCCTTACCTCCTCCCCTCTCCAATCTCTCACCATTCTCTTCCCCAAATCCAATCTCTTCCCTCTCTCCTTCCATTGCCTCCCTATTCTCATCCCGATCCTCCCTACCCATTCCGGTGGGATTCTAGGGTTTCTGGGGTGCCTAGGGCTGGATGATGGCCCCGATCCTCTTTGGACGACGATTCTATAATGGGGGGACCATGATGGGTTGTGGCGATGGTGATGCCGACTATGGATCCGGCCTCTCTCTGGCTTTTCTCCCTCATCGTGAAGCTCGGCCAAGTGAGTCCTCTCTCTCTGCCTCTCGCTTTATCTCCTTCTTTTTCTTCCTCCCTCTCCTTCCTCTTCGGCCCTATCTCTCTCCCTCCTTGTAGTTCTGGTATGCTGTGGTTTGGTAACTAGTGCCATACCGTTCTAGTCACTAGCCAATATGTTTGTTAGTACCGGTTCTACTTACCTTGATCATATTATTGGATTAAATGGCCTCCACATTCAATTCCCCGAAGAAATATGTTCTTGCTTCTTAATTTGATAATCGTTAAGTTTGATCGTCTTTATCTCGTGATCATTAGTTGCCTTGCATCTTGTTAACAGGACTTGACGACCTTCATGTTAAATATGCCTCATGAGCTCCTGATTAGTATGGGAATTATAACCTCTTCAAGGAAAGGAAACTGTGTTACTGCATTTTACCCATGTTGATGCTTTCAGCTAGTTATAAGCAAACAGAAATTCTGTGGACTGATGGATTAGCTTGTTCCCTTTCATCTATGCAACCCTCTTTTGTTATTTGTTGTAACACAAGGACGTATGTCTATTTTCTTGTTAGAAGATGAAGAAAGATATGTTTTTGCTACTTTCACACTATGTGATCTTTCAAGTCTCAACCAGTGAAGTGTGGGTTGAGAATTTTTTCCCAGCATTCTCCAAGATGATATTCTGCTCAGAAGGTTCAGAAACGACGGGTGTCAGAAGGATTAACCGGTTATGGAGACTTTATATCATTTAAGTACATAAACAGAGAGACTGAAATATGGTACATCGTACTGGTCCGAACTGGATGATACGGGGCATACCGTACCGTACTAGTTTAATATCGGTATCCGATATGGGTGGCATATCGACATTCGGTACATCAAAAAAATTTTGTACCATACTGTACCGACATTGTGCTAGTGTGGCACCGGTACGGGGTCTGGTACCGAGATGGCGAACTTTGGATTGGAATAAGAGTAATTCACTCTCTTTCCATTTAAAAGGATTTTCATCAAGTTAATCATTAACTAGAGAACAAAGTAATAAACTCAAAAGGGTTACATCAACGCTTAAATCTTGTATCACTTGTAAAAGCCTTTGTGGTTACATGATTACCCATAGAAGAAGCACTTAATGGAATGAGCATCGTTAATCTATACTAGGACTCTGATGTCACAAGTTCAACTGATTTAAAAAATTACATACATACATACATAAATGCACACACACACACACACACACATATATATATATATATATATATTCTGTGGATATGTATATATTCTTGGTAAGCACTAGTGTCTCTAATGGGGCATGGAATGTGAAATAAAATTCTACATCTTTAGAGCACCTTTATCAAGCATCATTAAGCTTCTGCTTTAGTAAGTTGTCTGTTATCTTTTCTGTATGAATTAGATGGAGCTGTATTTAAATTTTCCTTTTCAAAGTGCCTGTTGTTGGTGATCATATTTCCAAGACAATATGACCTGCATCATGTTTGTCAGTATCTGGTCCACTGCTCATTATATTACAAACAATTCCTAAATGCAAACTTTTCTTTGTCATTAGGTTTGGATTGTTTATCAATATATGTGCTAAAATAATGATAATTCTTTCTGTGCAGTTTCTTGAGCAGTATGGGGAAGTAAGCATGCTGGACATAAAAGGTGCTGATGCAAGTAAAGTTATACTTGTAGTCGGAATAATGACCCTTCATTCCTTTGGGGAGGGTTCGGGTGTTGGGGTATCCTTTGCTGGCTCAAAAGGGCTTTCTCAAGGTCTTCTGGTTACGCTGGCAATAGCTGTGCACAACATACCTGAAGGTTTAGCTGTGAGCATGGTTCTCTCATCACGTGGGGTCTCTCCTCAGAATGCGATGCTGTGGAGTTTCATTACATCGTTGCCTCAGGTAAATTGTTTACATAATTTTGCTTATGACTGGACCTCCATCAATGCATAACTAGATGTATTGATTGGAAATCTGAGATATGGCATTTATGCTATTTTAGCTTTCGTTTTTTTTCTCGGATAAAGGAGAATGTGATTTTTATCTTTTTTTTCAGTTTGACATTTTCATTGTTGCTCACCAAATTTTTTTCCCTCATTATCTTCTCAAGTGTTGCGCAGGTCTTCTGTGCTTTCTGTGATGATCATTATATCTTCATTCTTTTCATAAATTCTTCACTTGTCTTAATAATAAGCCTTTTGCTGTATGTTTGTGCTTGCCCCTAAAAATGGAATTAAATTAGCATGAAGAATGCCAAGACCAGAAAAGCCTGGGCATCATATATTTGTCATCATAGCCAAGTAAACCTATAAGCCTTGTCCTCTTTGTCAACAAACTATTATTCACAAAATGGCCATTCTCCAAGATGTTATGGAGACATAACAGTCAGAAAGGATGACTAAGAAGTGATAAAAGAATTTAAAATAACGTTATTTTGTTGAAATTAAAGTATTACCCTGTTTTATTGGACATTCTTAGCCATTATTAAAAGATATATTGGCATCTATCTGCATAATGAATATTTTCTACTCATGAGAATATCCTAATTTTTAATATATGCATGTGAGTATATGCTATGGATATTTGAGAGAATAAGTTGGGGATGCCACCTCCTGGGTTCAATCTCGACACTTCTTCAAGAGGCTGCTATAAGAAGGAATGCCAAATGGCCAAAATATGTCTGGTTATAAAACAGCTGCAATGCCAGATAACAGCCAATATGACCACTACAACATTGTTATGACAGTGACGCATAGGTCGGGATTGTTACTGATAATGATGTTGCAAAAATAAGATGCCTTGAAACTGTTATTAAGGTCATTAATTAAAACCATAATTTGGGGTTAGAGTAAATATTTCTTTCTGTACTATTTATTGTTTTCAAAAAATATATTTTAATGTATATCTCTTCCTCGTTGTAGATTGTTATCCTTGATATAACTCCTTTTTTGTTGACATCATGTCCAGCTTTCACTGCCCATAAAAAAGCAAGCTCAATCAGTTTTGGCTATGTTTTGTTCTATCATAGTCTAAGTTCTTTAGCTGAGAGAAAGTTAAAAGTTGTTCCATGTACGTTTTAACAGTTCACTGTTGTACAGTAATATTCAAGGTCTCAAATCATTTACACTAGAGACACTATTAGTAGGAAAACTTTTTTTTAAAAAAAAAATATGACACTTCTTTAGATCCAGGTTGCTTCTCTTTTCTAACATCAGTATCCGTATCTTGTTTTGTTGCTTTATGATATCGTTGCTAGCGTTTATTGCACAAGACATGACCGTATTATTGGTTGTGCATGCCTATCACTTTTTATCTTCTCTTTTTATTTTGATTTTCTCATTTGTTTCTCTTGTTTTTGTTGCCCCACAAGTTCATCTCGGCTCCTTCCTCCTATATTTTTTTGATTACTGAATATTAGCCAATGCTCCAATGCTCCACTTCACAACATTTTGGAAAATAACAAATCTTTACATGCTTCTAGGAGAAAAATCTCCATTAATTGTGGAATTCACGCTCTTTTCCCTCTGTTATATGGGAACCACCTATCTAATTGCTTATGTCAATTAGAATTCTGCCTTTTTTTTGTTGTTAGAAATCCTGTTACACCTGCCTCTTTTGTTGCTTTAGACATATCTATTTCTTTCTGCTTTGAAATCCTGCTGGCATTTGAGGAATTCTATCAACACATGACAAAGGCCTCCAAATTGTAATTATTACTCTTAAAGATGATAACTTTTGCACTAAATTTACAAATCTTTTAATCAAATCATATTTTTTACCTGGATATTGGATATTGTTTGGGCTACTTCAATTTTAAACGATAAACATACTTGAAAATGTGTTTAATATACCAACTTGCATTACATCTATTCTGCTTCCTAGTGGAAGGAAAAATAAAAGTGATGGACATGCAATGACTAAAGATTTGAAACTTTTTTATGTTTCTGTTTCTATGTTTTCTGCAATATTCTCGTTAATGGCCATTGGACTTCTTGCTTTATTCTAGCCCATTGTGGCTGTCCCTTCGTTCCTTTGTGCTGATGCATTCCACAAGGTACTTCCTTTTTGTACGGGCTTTGCTGCTGGGTGCATGATCTGGATGGTGATAGCAGAGGTTCTTCCTGATGCTTTTAAGGTAATTATTTAACTGATCAGTACATTTATCTTTATGCGCAGCATAAAGTAAAAATAGATGTGCATGACAAAGTTTTGTTCAAAGTTGCAGGAACACATGCATTTCATGATCATTGAAAACTATTGTGTGCTACTTATCTTGCTATGAGTTCTCCATGCATTATGCTTCTTCACTTGGTTTCATGTGTCATGATAATTTGCTTTCTCTTTTTCAGGAAGCAACTCCTCCTCAAGTTGCTTCTGCAGGCACGCTGGCCATAGCATTTATGGAAACCCTGAGCACAACACTCCAGAGTTTTAGCCATGGCTACAAGTAAGTTCCTATTATTTTTCTATCCACATTTTTTTAAAAAAAAGATTGTCGCTAAATCCAATATAGAGAAACTTGAAAACTTATCCTTTTTTGAATATATGTGAGTGTTTTCTTGCACGAGCCTTTGGTTCTATCCAAAATCTGTTTGATTTGTGTTGCAGCTCAGAGGATGCCTCTGGCTTTTTAGTATCACTACTATTTGGTCTTGGGCCATTGCTTGGTGGAATTATCCTCGTCACTTTTTCTCTTGCCTTCTTGCTGCAACATTCTCTTCTCACAGGCGTGGCCTCTGGCATTGCATTTCTTCTTGCTGCATGGAGGCCCCTACAGCTTCTAGTGTCTTCAAAGATGGGGTTCTTTACCCTAACATTGTTGCTCATCGCCGGTTCTGCCTTATATCGCATGTTCACAGCTAGCATCTTAAGGGTGGCTCCTCGCAAGAAGACTTCTGTCAATGACCTTGCATCTTCTGGTCTTTCAGTGAGTGCCCTTACTCTTCAATCATTCTTTGCATGCGGGGCCATCATCCTGCATGCCCTAGCAGAGGGGCTTGCTCTAGGTGTGGCAGCCCCAAAGGCTTATGGGCTTGGCAGACACATGGTTCTACCAGTTTCGCTACATGGGCTGCCACGAGGTGCAGCTGTTGCAGGCTGCATCTTTGGCGCTACCGACAGCTGGCGGGGAGCCTTAGCAGCTGCTGCCTTGACTGGATTTGCGAGCCCTATCTCTGCCATTGGAGCTATACTCGCAGGCATCGACTACAATGGACTTGATTATTGGATGGTTCTTGCATGTGGAACGATGCTTCCTAGCTTTGGCACTGTTTTCCAGCGGGCGCTGAAGTTGGACACAAGGAAGAGCACCTATGGGCTTCTGATGGGTCTCGGATTTGCCTGCTCGTGTTTAACATCCACCAGGTTGGTTTGCCTGCATACGCCCTACTGCAATTCAGCACCAGAGGCTGTCACATAGATGTGGACTGAATTCTTTTTGTTCTTGTACTATGGGTGCACTTGTGCACAGCTTTGTATCGGCCACCTGATTGCTTTGGAAGCCTACAGTCTGGAGGGTGAAACACAGGCCTAGAGAGGCTGAAAATATTAGGAATAGAAAGTTCTCATTAAGTTGATCATGTAGGTAAATACAGTAGTTCCATCAGTGGCCAAGAATCTCTGTAGTTTTTTGGATCAATAGAATGGAATTTCAGGATGGATTTGGGTGGAGTGCGGCATATACCGAGGCTTTTGTAATGGTAGTGACAGGACATCAAACACAAAACAAGCTACTTTGATCCAAGTGTCTTCTGTAAATTTAATTGAATGTAAAGAGTTAATTTCTCTTGTTTGGTGGAAATCACATTCTTGTTTGTTGTGCTTATGGCGAGATTGCAGCAATGATCTGAGTCTGACAAGCTGTGCATCTTTTGTTTGGCTGCTAAATAATATAACACAAAACAACTAGTTAGGAGTAAAGCTTTTAAATGGAATAACCTTATTCCGGACTGTTTAAGCTAAGTGGGAAAAAGATGGGGCGGCCGGCCTGAAAAAAAAAATGGCTGCAAATATATACTCGATGGAATGGTTGTATGACCAAGCTTTTTTGTTTGCCTCGCTTATGTGGTAGTTTATATACGAAGGAAACAAAGCTATGAACTTTGGCTCTTCCAAATGGGAGGGCCTCCTGCAAATCTTTTATTTACGTGGCATCGTGAGACATCGGCATCCTGACCTTGTTTATTTTTTTCTTTTCTTTTGTCTCTTCCTCCTCAAAATTGGAAATTTTCAATTCCGGTCGACTGAATTTCTAAAAATGAGATTCATCATTTTAGAGATATCAAAAGAAGAAGAAAAAAAGTCAGAACAAATGAAACAAAATATACGATAGAATTAGAATATTTATTGTATGAGGTCTACCTAATGCTAGATGCAGAGGCGTATAATAGATCGATATGAATATCATAAGCTGTTCCGTAATAAAACCGGTTGTTGCTGATACCTTCTTTAGTTTTCAGGTCTCTCGAGCTGAGGAAACTATATTATGCTAATGACATGGGGCTATTCAGGAAAAAAAGCGAGCAATACTACAGTAACTCAGAAAGATCACTCAAAAAAATCACTCAAAAAAATCACTCAGCTGCCTTGCACCAGTGCACTTCATGATGCCAATCCAAAGGGAGCAATGTGGATGCTTAAAGACTTTTCTATATGCTTCATTATGTGGTGCACTTCGTGATGAAAATTCAAAGGGAGCAATGAGGATGCTGAAAGACTTTACATGTTTTGGCTGTTAAAGCATCTTTAAAGTAAAATGAAATAGGGATGGAGAAACCTCCACAAACATATGGACACAATTGGCTGCCTGAGTATACCTCACCAAATGTTTTATTATGTAAGCTTGATTGACGGCAAGAACATTAAATTAAAACTGACTTGCTCTCCCCCTTCCCTTCTCCAACAAAAAAAAAAAAAAAAAAATCTGTGCAAAAAAACTAATTGCTCTTCAACCATGCAGCTGATTTCTAAATTTCTCTAACTACATCAAACTAAGTTCCAACTTATCAAAATTATCAAATCTTGTCGGTTGATTTTATAAATTTTAAATAAAAAATGCTTTATAGTTTATGAATTTTATAGTTTGATATGTTTTTATTTGTTTCATATTAATATTCTAACTTTTCATTTTGTCCCATGAAAGTGCCTGTAATATATGCACATGAAAAGTTTATCATAACATGATTACAAAATTAGTAACTCTATAATCAATTAATCTTTGTATTTGGCAATAAATCTCATAAAGTTATGCCAATACATCTGCTCCATTTTCCTTCTTTGCCCATAGCTCATTACTCGACAAAGAAAGCCACCAAAACCAATCTCGCAAAGCCTCCTATCACTGCTCCAATAAATCTCCCATGCCATGGATCCATCATTCTTGCCTGAGCTCAATAATTTCCTTGGCCAGAGAAGGAGCAATTCCAGTAGATTAACAGCAATGGAGAAATGCCCATGCCGGTAAGTCGAGCAAAGATTTTATTGGGAAATTTCAGTAAATAAGATAATTGTGTAGTTTTAATCTTACAATTACCCATAATTTTCACATGCTCCTTGCAGTTTTTTTTTTTTTTTTGATAAAATGGATGACGTATACAAATCTAGTATGAATAGATCCAAAAAAAATTAAAAAATAAAATATTACAAAAGTATAAAGGCACATAGGATGAGTTCATCCATAAGGTACCACCGGAGTGTTCCGCAACAAAGAAGATCATCCTAGTAGAATTTTAAAATCCTTATGGTGGGTTCTTTGGTCCTTTCATTAGAGCCTCAAGACCATCGACATGTTGCTTGTCTCGACCACCCTCGGCTTAGAAAAATCCATGCTCACTCGCAACCAGATGAACCATGTAATCCTGAGAGCTACCTCCAAATATATTACATGCAATGGTCCCAAGAGATGATTATATTATGCGATATATATACTCAAAGAATAATTTTATGTTGGATAATTCTTCCAAAGTTATAGGGCTATGTTGCTGAGTTTCTTAGAAAGAGTTGTCTCGAGTATTCTCTATCTATCCACTTGTGTTAGTTTCAGGTACATGTACCTTTTGTTGAAGATCGTTCAAGCTTTTTCTGAGAGTATGGTATGGGTTACTTTAGCGCCATAGCGCCTAATACTTGAGCATTGGCTTGAGGCATTTCCTTTATCCCTTCTTACCCTAAAAAAAACAAGGTCATCTTGTGTCCTGAATTGATTATCATCTTTGGCCTAACCTAGACTCCTCCGTCCCTCGAAACTAACAAGGAGTAGTACAGGAATATTCACATGTTATCAATTAACTACGCCTTTCGGCCTGATCTTAGGCCCTGACTCATCCTCTGTAGATGAACCTTATATATATATATATATATATAGAGAGAGAGAGAGAGAGAGAGAGAGGGGGGGGGCATGTTTCAATTTATATTGAGTTACTTAAATTATTAAATATTAGATATTGCTTCTTTAATGATTTTTCTTACAAAATGTTTCATAAACTTTCCATCCCGATTAGTAGTCTAATAATAAATAGTACTTATTCTTATAACTTGGGGCTCATCCTAGTAAAACCTCTATACTTAATGATAAAAAATGATGTGTTTAAATCTTCAATGATGCATCTTGAACTATTTAGACTTGGAAATTATAATGTAGGAGGGTAATTATAATGCAGATGGATCGACCTCGTTTTTTATGTATTTCTCTTATGTCACTATGCAAGAAACTAAAACATGTGTCAACAAAGGGCGAAAAATATAAAATAGTTAATACGAAATGATATATGTTTGAGTGACCTATTGTAGAAAATTTAGATGCTTGAAAATTTTAATAGAATTATTTACAAGATGCATGCCAAGCTCAACAACATTCGTTTTTTTTTTCTTGATCTTTATTTCTCTAAATTTTAGGGACTTCAATGATATTTTATGTTGATATATTTTCTACTGGCCTTGAGAGCAATTGAGGTTTGGAACAAAATAGGACTGTATGGAATTATAAGCTTGTTTTAAACATGTACGCTCAATATAGAAATAGATCAAAGCTAGTTGATTATTTATAATATCTACTTCTTACGTACATGCGATGCTTCTCATATGTCGACAAGTCAAAATAATAAAAATATAATCTATGATTTGAAACTAAAAAAAGATTCAAAAGCCATCTATCCCATGATTCGTAACTTCTCTGCAAAAAATAAAAAAAAAATTATTTATACTAGTAGATTGCTTAAACACATTGAATAAAATATGTAACAAAACAAACCCAAATGTGCATCATGCCCTAAAATTCCAATGCCACAAAAAGAATTCCGTAGCTTCGTATTGAGTTTTTTGTGGGCCTGTTGTTGTATAACTTGTATCTAGCACCAGATTGAGTGCACACATATAGAGGGCTGATTTCATAGGAGGTCAGTATGTCATTAAAAAAAAGGTCTAAGTATAAGCCACCCATATTCCCCCATATTCTAATAGTCCCACAAACTTGAGGGTATGACAATAGGATGCGGAGGGTATCTTTCTTAAAAAAAAAATTGGATCGCACAATAACCGCTATGAGATCTGTGCAAGCAGAAAAAGAAAGCATTCGTAGTGCTTTGAGATCTGTGTAAGATATGATCAGAAGGTCAATTATTCTCTAGTGCACAATGTACAACCCCAACGCATCACAATATTGCATATTAGCAAGAGGGTGCAGAATTTGGTGTTCTCAAGCGCTTTAAGTATTATTCATTTAGGGCTTGATAATTACCATGGTAGTTTCCATGTTAAAGAATGGAGACTTATAATAATAATAATAGAAAGATACATACATCCACAAAACTGTCGTCTTCGAGGGAGTGGAAGGAAAAGGGAGGGTGAGCCGCACCGTAGCGAAGGAAACCCCATCTTTTCTTCACCGTTAAGAGAGAGAGAAAAGAGAGGATATCGAGAGAAACAAAAGCAAAACCGCGGTGAGAGATATCGAAGACAAAATCACAGCGCATGAGCAAGAGATCTCGAATCTTGCTATTTCCGCCGCCTGTTTAACCCCAAGAACTACTCGTTCCTCGGAATAAGTTATCCTTCCCCTTCATCTCCTCCTCTTCTCCTTAATCTCTCCTTCCGACCTCGCGGGGGAAAAGAAACGATCCCTTCTAGGGTTAGGGTTAGGGTTTTTGCATGATTTATACCTTTTGCTTCTGATCGATTCCGCCAATCGGACCGATCCGCAGTCGTTCCCGGCAGATTCTTGGGGGTTTCTTGGTCGGATTTGGGCTCCGATGATGGAATCGTCCGGTGGGAACTCGGATTCCTACAGGAGCCAGAGCGCCGGCAGTAGCGGAGGTTCTTCGAGGCGGTACGGGGTTCACTTCTCAACCTCCAACTTCATCCAGGCGCCGCTGTCCGCGCTTTTGGAGTACTCCGGGATCTTGCGCCCGAGATCGAGTCACCAGGAGAACGAGAGCTTGATCACTGGTAGTGGCTTGCGAAACCATGTCTCAGGCCGGCTTGATGATTCTGCCGTCGCCGGTGCTGGCGGCGATGGGGAGGTGTCGATAAGGATCATCGGCGTTGGGGATCAGGAGACTTTGAGAGTGGGTTCCGGCCAGCCGCAAGCAGTGGATGTTCGTCCGGGGAGAGAGGGGAGTTCCAGTGGTAATGGTCTTACTGCTGAGACGATTCCGGCTATATCTGAGAGGCAGGGAGGTGATGGTGGGAGTGATGGTGGTGGGGTTGGAGAGGTAGCTTCTTCGTCATCCTCTTCTCTGCCATCATCAATGTCTGCGGTCGGTCCCCAGAACACGGAGGGTGAGGCGAATGCTACAGGAGGCAACAACAGGGATTCTTCGTACCAGAGATACGATATACAGCAGGTTGCGAGGTGGATTGAGCAGATTTTGCCATTCTCGTTGCTTCTATTGGTGGTGTTCATCAGACAGCATTTGCAAGGTATATGTTTCTGAATCTTTGCTTTGAATTCCTAGCAGCATGTCATTTGTGTTTCTGAAAATATCTGGGAAATATCATATGAAGATGAGAATGTCTGATGGTATAATGATGATTAATTGGCGCAAGCTTAGAAGTTCATTCTGTAAAGGTATTAGCCTTCAAGTCTCCCTGGGCCGTAAGTTATCATTAGTATAAATTTCTTAATAACCTATAGTCATATCATAGTTTGCAGTTCTATACTGTTAAGATTTTGTCTTTTATGTTAATAGTTAGTTATGGAGCCTTTGCACCAGGCACCCAACATATTGTTTTTATGATGGATATCATCTATAAATATAACTTGCATCTTGATGGTTCTGCAACTTAAGTCTTGATGAAATCTTATGCTACTTTGTAAGAAGATAAATTAGTTCCAGTAATTTGCTTTTGGATTTTGGATGTTATCATTCAAAGCAACAAATATTATGGTGTTATACCTAATGCTTGTCAGTGGATTTAGAAACAGAAGAATGCTGGGCATACTGAAAAAGATACAGGCCTTGTATAACTACATTTAGTTCACTTATAGGCAAAGTTAAAATTGGTTGCCAGCATGTCCCTAATATATGCCATTGGTTCCATGACTGAATCCTTGATCAGGGAGTTTGCATCAAGCAAATTATGATGGTATGCTATTCAGCTGCCAACAAAATTCTCCAGTATCATTGGTCTGGGTAATGTTGGTTCCCCGGTGGAATTGTTAAAAAGCTGCTGCACTGTCTGTCAAATTATTATAGCTGGTTAATAGCGGTGCTTGATATGAGATGAGGGGCCACTTCTCTCTGAAATCTTTTCCCCTTATCTTCTTATATATTTGCTGTTTCTCTGCTCCTCGGTCTCAAATTCTCCTCTGCACCTGCCTCTGCTTCAAACTACTAAGATTTAGACACAACTTTGAAATAGTAAAACTGTTTTGCAATTCTGTATCAGTTCAAAGCCACTATTTTCTTTAATAATTGCTATTTTACAATAGAGACGGGATGTTTCATATGCTTAACTATGAGTTGACTGTAGCCTTTTTATTGCCTAGATGCTATAAACATAAACAGCACTTTCTTATATATGTGAGGATGTTGTGAATAACATGAATGGACAACCGTCTGTTGCTTAATCCTGCTGTAATTTTCTCAGGCTAAAGTGGTTACTGTTCATGCAATCCGATCTCTTCTCACTTCCAAATCCTCATATGGTGGAGATATCTAATTATAGTTCTTTTTCTTGCTACTATTTTTAAGTTTAACCTTTGTTGGTGGACCTACAGGTTTCTTTGTCACGATTTGGATTGCTGCTGTGATGTTTAAGTTTAATGATATTTTACGGAATCAGACTGCTCTAAAGGTTTGTTATCTTCTATTTGTAAATTTCCTTTTTTTATAAAGATATGCACCAATTCCACTCTTCTGCGACCTTATATAAGCTCTATGGTATTATTTGTATCAGGATGCTTTAATAACTGTAGTACCTGGAGAAATATATGATTTGTTTTCTGGTTACACTTACCTTTTACCCCTTTATACATTTGAGAATACGACGGTGATTTGCTACCGCTCAGATTTGAACCTCACTCCTCCCACATGGAGAGATGGTGCCAACTAGCTGAGCTATCTGCTGTTGGTTCCTTTTTACCCGTTCGAGTTACATTCAGTGTGATGCAACAGTTTGTCATCATATTTGCTAATGTGTTTGAAAATTGCTTTTCAAGCCTAACACGTTAATGATGCAAATGTGATGGTTTCTTTTCTTTTCTTTTTTCTTTTTGGTTGTAATGCTTTTATACTGTTGTGATACTTGTCTGCATATTGGTGAGAAAGAATTAGGGACCTTAATATTGTTAAGAGCTTCTTCATATTTATTTTTTGGTCATTAGATGGGAACATAAATTTTCCCATGACCTAATCTAGTTATTTTAGCTCCTGATTATATTGGACCTATTTTGTAGTTCAACTGGATTGCTTTATTTGGCAGAGGGATGAATTTCCTACATTATTTGACTCCTGTCCTGATATTTAATATTTGTACTTTCCATTTCACTTCAATCATTATTGATTATGCAGTTTATGCATTTTACTCAATCCTTTCAAAGGAAGTGGCAATGCTCGTACAAGGAGTCTTGCCAATATTCTTACCAAAAGAATCTTGTCTAATGTGAAGTTATTGTACAAGGGTCTCTTTGCCTATGCTACAACAAGGAGCAATTATAAGAGGGAGCCAGCACAAGCCTTACCATTTGCAAGCTAGCTTAGGGAAAACCTAAAAATTGCACAACTCTAGTCCCATCAACATATTATCAAACTTTTCACCTTTTTCTAGAATCCCAATTCTCTTTTCCTAGGCAATCAAACCACAAAACAATATAAGATTACCGTTCTTTCGCTCCCCCCTCCTCTCTCCCTGTTTGCCCTCCATCCTCTCATTGCAGCAATATCACAAATTGAGAGCACTGCAAAATGTTTCTTTGGTATTACACTGTTGATCCTCTTCAGTAGCATTTGGCCATCATAGAAGGATGACTAACTATCTCTCACCCATCCTTACTTTTTGATTGTTTTCATGCCATCAGGATTATCTTTAAGCAATTAATCAAGTGATGATGTCTTGGGCTTATTAGGAAGCCCTTGTATTTAGAATCAGTATTTAAACCCAACTGGAACTGCTTTTCATTTGCTCTTTGGCTTATTTGAGCTTTGAGTTGAACACAGCTTCCTGCATTAGAGGTTGTCTTGCCTCATTGTAAAGACTCTTTCCAAGTTTAGGGGAATTTTGTGATTGCATGAGTTTGAACCACAACCAATAAAGTAGACCCTCTTACTTGTGAATTGGCAATATAGGTACCTTGGTAAGTTCCTTTGCCTAAAGTTGCTTTGGCCCAAAATATGACGTCAATAACTAGAGCATCCATGTCCGGTGAAAACCTGTTCAACAGATGGAGCCTTTCCAACTCTGGGTCATGCTCTTTAGCTGATGGGAAAAGGCTTAGGTGTAGTGTTGGTGATGATGAAATTTAAACCTCATGCCATAGGCAACGCTAAGAAGTTAAGAAAGATATAAAGAAATGAATTTACGAATATCTGTTTAACATCTCATCTTTCTTGGTAAAGTAAGGTTTGAAAGTGTTGATATGGTGAACATAGTTTAGGATTCTAAGATTTCATATGTACTTGCTAAACTAAGTCTCTATGAAGTATATCAAGGCAAGGGAAGAATCGGGTATTGAAATGGGAAAATAGTTATTCTGGAAATTTTAGGAAGCATGAGCCCCTAGGAAGATTTAATTCATAAATTATTACAGTACTCACGAATTGAACAGGCTTATCATCGACTAGTTTCAAACGGATCATTGGGTTGAGAATGGCTTCAACTGGAGTCATGATAACAATAGCTAGGGGATGAGCATTGGAAGTATTTTGAAATTTTGGTTGTAGGTCTCGGAGCATAAACCCATGGAAACAGTATTCAGCAATCCTGAATAATTGCCTTTCTTTAAGAGGCTAGAGGAAAGGTTGGGGAGGCTGTATTCCAACTCTCTGTGGACCGCACAATCTAACTGCTGATAGTTTCTTTAACACATATTTCAGTCACCAACAATTTACCAAACTTCTGCAGCTGTTGCTGTATAGAACACCTAGTCACGCCCCTCAGTCTTGGCTCGTGTTCATATTATTTTCGCTTCCCTATTGTGACTCAAAGGCTGATGCTTTTACAAATCACTTAAATGTATTTTAAGTGGAAAGAAATCAACATTATGGGGTTATTGAGTCTCTGTTGTGTATGCTTTTATTATAAGGTAGAACATGTTTTAGAGACATTGATATATCTTTTTTTTTGCTGGGACCCATCTGTTTCTTGTTTCAGGATAATGCACTAATGAAATTACACTAAACAAATGATCCTATGTGGATTATATCTGACAATATTATTATTCGTTGATTTCTGCAGGGGGAGAGAAAAATCTCTGTGCTTATTGGGATTACATTAGTTTTCATGATTCATGTATTTGGAGTCTATTGGTGGTACAGGAATGATGACCTTCTGTACCCACTGGTCATGCTTCCTCCAAAGGAAATACCACCTTTTTGGCATGCAGTTTTCATCATTGTGGTGAATGGTATTTACTTTACTGCTACAAATGAGTATTTGATTATGCATGCAACTTTCTTCCTGAAGTTTTATGTGCTCTGATAGTATTGATTTCTGAAGACATGTAATGAATAAAATGGGTTGGGAAAAAAATTACGTTTTGGATAGTTTCATTCATAGTGTTTTTGTTTCAGCAGTAAAAAAATACTTTACTCTTGCTTTATCTTGCATTTGCTATTTTTCTTGCTTTATAGTCTTGGAAAATTTCTTGGATGATGCAATTACATTTGACCATATGTTTACTTCCAACCACTGAAACATGGAGTCCTGTGTTAATTTGGACTTATTGGAACTTACTTTTAGAGGTATCTCATTTAGTGGAATGTCTGGAATCTTTTAGTTGTAACATTTTTTCTTTATATATCAATTTGTTGTTGCTTATTTTATTCCTTTACTCATTTCTCCTTTATCCTATCTCCCACCGGACATAGTATATGTTCAGTCAAGATGGTTTCTTAGGTGTAATAGATTGGATAAGTGTCTGAAATCTACTTCAATGGAGAGGAAGGGAGAGGGAGAGGCAGAGGGAGGGAGGGCCGCTAGAGGGGCCGGAGCAGGGGTTCCGCAACCCCTATTTCGTTCGAAACAAGGGTTCGTCGGAGCTCCTTTTTTATTTTAAAAATTTTAAGTAAAGTTGGCGAGGGGTTTGCCGACTTCACTTAAAATTTGGGCTCCTTTTTTTATTTTGGAATTTGGGTCTAGAGGGTGGAGCCCCTGCTTCGGCTCTTCGAGGCCCCTCTGACGGCCCTCCCTTCCCCTCCTCTCTCTTTTTCTTTCCTTTGCCCTCTCTCCCCACTTGCCGGTTTATCGTCTTGAATGCCAAAACCGACACAGTCCGCCGCCGGCACGGCTAGATACACCCCGAACCAGGCGGTTCAGGATGGTTCTGCATTTCTTGCTTGGTCGTGTCCTCTTCTTTTCTGTTTTGGAGGTTCACTTGCACACCACTTCACTATATCCATTTGCTTTCTCATCACTTTTTTGTTCTGCACTCGGTCCCATTAATGTGTCTGTTCCACAAGTTTTGACAATTATTTCATGGACAATGGTCTAGGGGTTGGGATATGCATTTGCATGTTTTAGAGCCAATTGGATGCATGACTAAATTCAAACAGATGACTTGAACTCATTGAAATACAAAAATACCTGTCCGGTCAAGCGTGATTTATTCTGACAACTAGATGGTTCTTACCCAATTTTGTGACTTTATCTAAAATAATTATATGGTATAGTTTGGAAAGGAATCCCAAGTTTAAAACTGATCTAGGTGGGATGGACCATTGGGAATGCAGAATCAATTTGTAACTATTTTATTACCGGAAGCGATTAATTGCTCTTGTTCTCTTCCACAATATCTGAGGTTGTAAAACAACATTTTAAGATCTTATATAAGGTTCAATGGCTTTCTATTGTTTGGCTTGTATGGCCTTTGGTTACTTCATGCAATGTTTGAATTAGAGGAATGGGGAAGTGCTCTGTGAGAATCAATGAGGTTGTCATTCAATGAGTGTATTGAAGTGATATGATGTGATCACAATGTGCAATACATGCAAATCTTCTGAACATTTGTAGGGGCAGTTTCTATAAAGCTGGTCATGATTGTGAAGGAAGGTAAATCCTTGAGCAAATGTACAAGAAAGAGGGATCAAGGAGGGGTCTTTCCAAGGTTCACTGTCTTGGTACTGAACCTCATACTGGTGCCACACTAGCACAGTGTTGGTACGGTACGAAATTTTTTTTTGGTACGCTACTCGTATCAGATACCAGTACCGAATTAGTATGGTACGGTACAGTACGCCCCGTACCGCTCGGTTCGGGCTGGTATGGCATACCATAGGTCTTCCTCTCCTCCTTGACTAAATATGCACGTTGAGTCATCAAAGACTTAACTAATTTAAAGGGACTCAGCTGAACCTTCGCCTTACACTACCATGACTTTCCAAGGAACTCTATCTTTGGGTTAATATAATGGATTTGCATGCTTGGAGAAAACATATTTGGCGACTTGAATTTGGGTGTCTTGGCTTGTTGGACAACTGGCACAATAAGGCACACTATTGTACTGTGCGGCACTCCACATTTTATATTGATGGCATTTTTGACAGTGGCACTCGTCTCCTTAGCAGTTGGAGTCAATTTTTATATCACTTAATGGTGTTAGTAGTTTTATATGACAAATTAATTAATATTGCATAATCTGTGATAATATGCAAGTTTGCATATTGCATCTTGCCATATTAGATTCTTCAAGGATATTGCCTTCTTAGTCATGTTGAAAGGGATATGTGTAGGGTTGGCAATTGTGTCGGGTCGAGTCATATACAGGTAGGGGTGGCAAAATATGACCCGACCCGCCAACCCGATCCGTGTTCGACCCGCCATAAACAGGTTTGGGTTTGGCCTAAACAGGTTCGGGTCGTAAACAGGTCGACCCATTTAACCTGTTTATTAATTGGGTCAGATACGGATTTTAGATGTTTGACCCGTTTAATCTGTTTAACCCGTTTATAATTTGATGCCCACAGATTTTTTTTTTCCGCTTGCTGGGAGTCTGGGACTAGAGTCTCACCCGTTTTTTTTTTTTGTTTTCGTAAACATAGTCACAGTGGCACAGAGTCTCTCGTTTAACCCTTTTTTTCAGCTCTATCTCCAATGGAAGATCTCCACGACTCCATCCCCTCCGGCTCCGAGCCCCACCTCCGCCACAAGCAGTGGAAGAACCCTCCTCCTTAGTCGGCGATCACCCCCGCCACCTCCGGTCGTCCACGGACCCCTGAAAGCCCCTCTCCACGGCCCTGACGACCCCCGCGACGCCCCCGGACGCCGCCGACCAGAAATCGAGTGGCGGGGAGAAAGTACCGGGAGAACTCAAGACCTCTGGGAGGGCGGAATCTGAGAGCACGAGGGCGGCGGCGGGGGCTAGGGTTAGGGTTTCGGGCCCTCCCTTCTTTTCGTTCTCCTTCTTCGGCCCTCAAGACCTCGAGCCCACCCTAGCGGCTTACGGTTAGGGTTTGGGCGTCGACGGCGGCTGCGATGAGAAGGTATGAGTTCTGCAGCTCCTCAAGGTTAGGGTCGGGCCCTCCGCCGGAGTCGTTGTCTTGGGTACCACCGGAGTCGTTGTCGTCGAGCTCGAGGTACCGCTGTCGGGCAAAATTTTGAATGGGAGGAAGAGAGTAGGGCGACCCACCAACGACCGACTCCTTGGAATCCTCGATCATTGGTGGAAGAGAGAGGAGTCGGTCGTTGGCGGGTCGGCGGAAGGAAGGGAAGGCGGAATCGCGGAAGTGGGTTGCGGTAGCGTGAAGAAACTAGGGCTGGCTGCCCCAATTTTTTTTTTTTATTAAACAGGTTAAATGGGTCGGGTCGGGTTACCCGTTTAATAAACAGGTCGGGTTCAGGTTTTACAATTTTCTGACCCGACCTACATCTGACCCAACCCGATTGCCACCCCTATATACAGGTCAAGTTTGGTTGGGTCAAAAAAATTCTAAACCTATACAATAAATAGGTCAGGATTTAAAACTTGAATCCGTTATGTTTAATAAACAGGCAACCTAACCCGACTTGCTTAACTTATTTAATAAACAGGTTGGGTCCAATAGCAAACATGTTTAACTGTATAACCTGTTTAACACACTATTAAGACTGGTTAACAGTTAACCTATTTGGCATAACAAAGGTGGAGTCCACAACAATATAATGCTTAGTAACTATTAGCTTCTTGTTATATCTAATATGAAATAGAATCCAAGACCACCATACTCAGCCATGGCACAAAATCATAGATATTAACTTAAAAACACATATGGTGATAGTAAACACATTATAGTAAGATAGTTTTACCAACTTAGCTATCCAATAAGATAATTTCTTGCTGCTAAGAAGAGCCTAGAACGAAAGAGGCCCAAAGGCGCTAGATCTCTCCCTTTGAAGCTAGGGGTGGGTGGAGAAACAAGCTTGTGACCATTGGTCATCTTGATTGGCGACAGGAGAAAGGGAAGAAGAGATCGCATATAGGATGGATCGCCTCGAGATCTCAGAAGAGGAGAAGCGGAGGAGGAGGAGGGGAATAGAGGAGGGAATCGGAGTTCATGGCTACAAGATTAATAGTGTGGAGAGGAGGGTATGGCCTCTAGGTTTTGGTTCGATCTCTCTCTAGCTCTACCTATAGCTTGGGGAGCTCCGCCAAGGGGCGATGAGGCTGAAGCAAGGAGAATTCTTGGAAGAGTTGAGGTTGATTGGAGGAGTGACAGGGATAGTGGACAATGCTCCTCTCTCTAAGAAACCCTAGCCCTATCGTGGAAGATGGAAGAAGTCTCTAGAAGTCAAAATAAGAAAAAGTATAAACAGATTTAGAGCTGGGGCAGTCGAGTTCAGGCATGGGTGCTGGTTCGGTTTGTATAACTTAGGTAGGTAAACGGGTTCGGTCAAACATGTTTAACCCGACCCAACTTGATTAATATTAAACTTGTTATGATCCTGGAACCTGAAACCGACCTGTTTAATAAATAGGTCAAAGACAAGTCGACCTATTTACAACCTAAACTTGTTTAGCCCAAACCCAAACCTGTTTATTGCAGGGCAGATACGAGTCGAGTTGATGGATTGGGTCATTATTTGCCAGTCTTAGATATGTGCCATGTTGTCAAACTTGGTTATTTTCCCCTTGCTTCTGTGAATGACTTTTTTTTTTTCCCTCTATGCACTTAACTGGCTTTTCAAATATTTTATAGGTTGTACATATCATTGATTTGTGAATTTGAAATCATTAGATAATACTGTTATTATGCAATCTGCAAATCATGTTGCTACAGTGCTGTAGAATGTGTCTGAGTTTAGTATGTATTAAATGTGCAATTTTGTGTACAGACACCAGATTGGTCACTCAAATGAGTTAACTTTCGAGTTAATTCAAAAAATGTAAAAATAATTAAAAGTATTAAAACTATAAAAAATTGGAGAAAATAGTGAAAACAATGCTAATATTAATACTTCTAAATGCATGTGTAGTTATTCATCTTACAAATAAAGTAAGATGACAATTTGTATTGCAACTATTTGTTAGCTGTTGTCCATTTTCAAAACTCACAAAGATTGTTGTAGAAATTGAGATGGCCTTCGATCTTTTTTGGTCATGTCCAATGCTTTCTGCAGAGGCAAGGGGTGGTAAATCCCCCAGCTTCTATTTTAGTGCTAATAGAAGTCCAGGATAAAGAAAGCAGCGGAGAACAACAGAAAAACAGAAAAGCTTCATCTGTGAAGGGTAAGAGAGACGGACTGGACTTAAACTAGTTGGTATTTTAGATTTTTAGGGTAGGTTAGACATTAAAGATGGAGTGGATTTAGATATTTGTCTGTAGATTTCAAGTTGCTTCCCAGATAAATCACCTATCTATTGAAAAGCTTGACCGATCCTTTTGCGATAAATCAGGCATATCTGATTTGAATCCTGTTCCGTGGAATGCTGATTCCTTTTCTGTTCTGACTAGGATTTTTTACCGATCCGGTCTGGATCGGGAGATCCGTGGTTCAAAACAGCGAGTTTTTAAACCCTTCATGAATCCTTTGGAAGCACACAAGTGGTCTCTTATCGTAGATATTTTTGGCAAAGATGTGCTATCTATTTTTCGTAAACATTATTTTAATTGAGCACATCCTTATATCATTTTAATGTAGAATTTTTTGTCTAAAGGTTATTGCTTGTTTCTTAGTCACAGTTTTAGGATTACTGTCTTTGGATCAAGTAGCTACTTTTCGACAACTGTACTTTCTAATGTTTTAGCTATGTTATTGTGATTCCTCATAAGTTATGACTTCCCAGATACTATGGTGCGCCAGGCCGCTATGGTTGTCAAGTGTGTGCTGCTGATGTACTACAAAAACAGCAGGGGCCATAACTACCGTAAGCAGGTAATCTGGTTGTCTTATGTTTTATACTGATTTAAATGTCTCTAGGATTGTTTTTTCTATTTTTCTTTTTTAATGAAAATTTAGATGTTGAACGGGAAATCTAAGAAGTGAAATTTAAAAAAATTACTAAGTGGAGACAATGATAACCAACATACTTTGCTTGCACAGACACCAGAATGGACTATCATGATTTGCTTATCTAATTGTGTAGGGTTGTGAGATGCTGTCATACTTAACTTTTCAGCCAACATTTAATATAGTCAGTTTAGATTGCTTGGTTTCTTAAAGGGGCTAAGAGGATAGTCTAACTTATCAGTTCAGTCTGGTTTGGCATTTGGGGCCAAATATGCCAAGGTGTTGGTTGTAACAAATGTAACTGAAGAGTTGAAGTTTTGGAGTGGTATTGGTGTTTCACATCATAAGGTTATGAGAAGGTTTTTGACAATGGTTTCTCTATAACTTGGATTGGGTTATAATGTTCAGTATTAGGCGGAACATGGCTGCAACTTTGTGAATGACTTGGACTATGTTTGTTTAAGAGGCAGTGTTGAAATGTGGTGATAGTGGACATTAACTTTGTACGATGAATTGGAAGCTTGTTAGGTGATAACTAGTGGAGCAGACCTCTTATTTCTGTGATAAAATAAGTATTAGGTTCAGTATCTGCAAGCATCATTGATGCGAAAATGAGTAATGGTAATTTGTTTATCTTAATGAAAAAAGTAACAACCTCATGTCGTGCGAGGTTATTACATACTTCTGCTGAATTTGTATTACAGTTTCCAGTGCGGACTACTTATCCTCATTTAAAAAACATTGTCATCCACACGTGGAATTTGTCATAACTGTTTTTCTCCCTTTTGAGCATAAGAAATACAATGAAATGTAACTTATTATTTAGAAATTCTTTGTCGTTATTGCTCGTGCAATGTTAAACATTAAATTCTTTCCCTTCAACAGCTTCAGGAAATGTGTTGGTCATTTATTTTCTTTAGACATCTGGAGCACATCTTTCATGGGTAAAAATCATAACACAGCATCTATTCCTTGGATGCCTCATATATCATCCTAATTAGGCTGCCTCCAAAACTTGGTTCTTATAGTTTGCAGTTTTATGATGTTCAGATTATGGAGGTTGTTTACTTGCAAGAGTACTCGATTATGATACAATGATTGTAATAGGCTTATGCAAGAATATCGATAATAACTCTTTTTGTTCAAGCGGAATTGATA
Organism: Phoenix dactylifera; assembly: GCF_009389715.1. Classification (NCBI taxonomy): domain Eukaryota; kingdom Viridiplantae; phylum Streptophyta; class Magnoliopsida; order Arecales; family Arecaceae; genus Phoenix; species Phoenix dactylifera. Next base: position 8,482,522 of record NC_052404.1, on the reverse strand, counting down.
GAAGTATTTCCATTTCACAAGACAAAATCATATTGGAACAGTATTGCTTTTTCGATTTTATTGTTTATAAACCTTCAGACAAGACGTACTAGAAAAGGTAGGCATGCCAGACAAATTCCACCTGTTTTATGATAATCTTCAACCTCTAAAACATAAAACAAAAGAAAAGATTGCTTGAATCTGTCAATTTTATATAATAATTTTGATTCGAGTCCACATAAAAGAGGACTATATGTGGTCTCGCTCACTTGACAGTCAACTGTTGATCCATTGGCAAGTTGTTATTTGCATCTAAGAAAGCCAGAAAATTGATTTAGGCATGTCATGATGCTTCATTTCAAAATATTTAATAAATTATCATGACAACTTTGGATAAACAAAATAATGATAACTGTTCTTTATTCCATTACTGTTTTTGTCGAATAAAATTGGTCCAGCAAAAAAATAGAGACTGCTAATGTAAATCTTATGAAATGATTCATAGTCTTCATGTTTAGTGTAATACATGAATATCAGGGTCCAGCTTGCTGTATTCTGTTTGTTTCCAATTTTCTGAGTCCTTTTTGTCTTATTTGAAAATTTTCTTATCTGCATGACATGGTCTGCGCTTATACAGTTTTCTGCCAGTCTAATATCAAAATGTATGAAATGAAGGCTTGTAAATATTTATAGCAGATGAAACCTCGTAAATTGTGATTATCCGTTTGTTTTTTAATTTTAAATTTGTCAGGGTTATTATTTTGTTCAAAAGCTCGATCCAAATATCATGTAGGTTTCATTTTTGAAACTTGTTAACAGTCGATGGTAAGCTAATTTGTTGAGTTACTTCCTAATTCTCACAGGGTCAATTGCTAACCCTTGTGGAGTATCTCTTACTTCTGTACCGTGCTTTATTGCCAACTCCCATTTGGTACCGATTCTTTCTAAACAAAGAATATGGCAGCCTCTTTTCATCTCTCACTACAGGGCTCTACCTTACATTCAAGTTGACATCAGTTGTTGAGAAGGTACAATATTTTCTGGTTTTTATTTTTTCCCTGTTTAGATGTAAGGACCTTTTTATATTTTGTAACTCTCAAAACTTTTGAGCCAAGTTTCTAGCCTGGCACAACGGTTTTGCCTTCATAATTAGTAATGAAATGTGGTGGAAACTTCTTCGTGTGTTCATTTAGCCTGTGACTTGCAGGTTCAATCATTTTTTACAGCACTAAAGGCGTTATCACATAAAGAAGTGCATTATGGATCTTATGCAACAACAGAACAGGTAATCTGTTGACTTTTATATGTACTCTACCTAAACAGCAACTAAAAAACCTGCATAATCTATATGTGATGACTAGGGCTGGCTTTGGGAATCATTCTTATTCTTTATGGCTGCATTGGTTTAGGGTGAAAGGAGGGTTAAATGTAATAAATGCCGCTTCAACCTATTTATTCCTCTCTAATCTACTAAATGCTAGAAAATTAGCTAATCATTCGGAGAGCAAAGTCGATATTATAAAAGTTGGTAAAGCTACTTTTCCACCTAACGGAATGGGAACTATTCGTCCCTATATGATGGAGTACTTATTCTGGAGTAAAGTGAATGAGGAGTTGGCCCATTTTCTGGAGTAAATTATTCTGCGACCAAAGACAGCTTAAGAGTATGTTTGATTGTTTGGAAAGCTTTTGATATCGAAAAGATTTTTCCAAGGAAGAATCTGGTCAAATTTAGACAACCAATTTCTATGTTATTTTAGTTTTCCCATCATCTAAACAGATGGCAAACTCAATTTCTCCAAAAACTTCAGTTTTCCAATGCCTTTTCCAAGCAACCATACATTCCCTAAATGCAACATCTTGAGTTAAGGATATGCCGATCCATTTCCTTACCTTTCATTCAGGTTTTCATAGTCTTATTATCTCATATCACTATGACCAGTTTATCATGACGTGGAACCCATTTTTCAATCAAAGCTTCCTCTGTTTGTTGTTAGAAATGAAAACCTTGTCTGACATTATAGCACCATTTTGTCCTCTTGTTGGTGCAACTGAAAGCATATTTCAATGCACTCATTTCACCATTATCCTTTATCTTGCCATCTGTGCTATGCTTATCAGATGTGCTTGTATCCTTTCTATATAGCCAGCAGTGCAATGCTTTGAAGTACGATTGAAGGTTGATTTTAAAAAAATTGAAAAGGTGATCTCCCTTTTTGAAGTTTGCAGGTATACCTCTGTGCACTTATGAAAAGAAAGCTTGTATACATAGAGCATGAAGGTTGAGAAAAACAAACTCACCACATTTGTGGACCATAAGATAGATGGGGGTGGGACTTCAATTGCTAATATCCTAATGTACCCATACTTTCTCCATTCTACTTGGCATTGGAGTTTTCTTACCGATACAAATCCAATGGTTGCAGACATGCTCCTAAATCATTTATCTTCTCTTAGCTGGCATTTCAAAATCTCATTTTTGGTTATTGTATTGTTGCTTATGTTTTTTCTTACTTAGAAACATTATGCGATTATAGAATTAATAAATTTAAGTCTTTAATATGTTCTAGGATTTCTTTTAAAATGCCTCTGCCATTCATTGAAGGATGTTAAGGAATTGTTACTGTCTTCAAAGAGTGAGGTGGGTGCCTTCACAGGTGAACTTATTAGGCCCTTAGCCCATTGTGAACAAATCACTTTCCAAGATAAAGGTGTGGTTTGATTATTATTATTTGCTCACGTATGAAGAGCAAACACTGTTATTACTTCTCCAATCAGCAGGATAGGCCTCATTTATTCTTTCTGTAATAAGTTGCAGTTTTTAAAAATGTTTGTCATTCTCTTGATTTAAAATAGATTAACCATGGATCAAGTTATTGTGCACCGGTGCCTTGCCGAACTAGACTGGAACTGTACATACCATGCATGTCATGTTGTTGTGTCGGTGCTTGGCATGCTCTGACACAATTGCATTCCAAGCACTAGCGTGGTACCTATCATGTTGTCCCATGCGTTCTGACTGGCATTCTAATCCATGATTTTAGGTAGTAAATGCTACTTCAGTTGGTTTGTCAAGTAGATAAATGAAGGTTCAAGAATTTTCTATACTGCCCCTGCATACCTGTCGCATCCTTAAGTTTGCCACAAATCACGTTTGGATATCATGAAAAAGGTCCAAATGATGCTGTAGATGACTATCAAAATCTTGCTAACAAGATGCCCTAAAAACGTTGTAGATGTTAGAGATTAGTTCTGTTTTTTGAGAGAATCTGCAAATTAAGAGTTTTGAACGGTAGATCTTTTTATACTTGAGATCATGTTTGTATATGTAGGTGATTGTCATTTAAGGGGAAAGAAAAAGGTTAGCCAGAATATGAAATTTTAGTTGGTCAAGTTTGAGGTGATGGTGTGTATAAAGCTAATTATCTCAAAAAAAAAAGGTGAACTGAAAAATTCCGGTGACTGGGGTAGGATGGATACCTGATCTGCTTACAGAATACATAGTTTTCTGTCTGTCTGCTTGCTGTTACTAAGAGAACACAGATTTTTCGAAATGCCTACTGTGGATTTTGTAGGACAAATGACACGTTTCTTGCAAAGAGTTTGGAAATTCATATCTACAATTAAATTTTGTTCACTGATTGAGTAATAGCCATATCTATACCTAGGCTGGCAAACCCTTGTGGCAATTTAACTATTCTTGTTGCGGAGGAGAAGTAGGATTTTTTTACTTGTTCATTTATTTATTCCCTCTTTTTTTTTTTTTGGGGGGGGGGGGGTGAGAGTTGTGGTGCTGTGGGGTCGCATTTAAATTTCAGAACTGGTGATATCTTAAAGTTCTATTGGCATCTCTTGTAGTTTTATAAGGATTCTGCCATTCATTCACATGTGATGGAATTAATGCAGGTTATTGCAGCTGGTGATCTGTGCGCTATCTGCCAGGAGAAGATGCATGCTCCTGTTCTGCTTCGCTGTAAACACATATTCTGTGAAGATTGTGTTTCTGAATGGTAGCATACCTGAGCTCGTCATTTCTTGTCCGCTTGTCCAACTCTCTCTCTCTCTCTCTCTCTCTCTCTCTCTGACACGGGCGTGGGCGCACACCCACATCCACACACCCATCCAGGCACTTCATTTTCTTTTTTGCATTTTGTTTCTAGTTCTACTACAAAATCCAAATAAAAATGCCTTGATTTCCATTGAACTAAAAGAACTGTAAACTGTTACTGTACCAAAATTTATATTCAGCTCCATTACATGAGGTCCCTGTCACTATGCCAAAATGGAGCATTAGATGCCTTGCATAATTATGCTTAAAATTTGGCTAGATGACATGAAGAAAATGTGTAAAAAGCAGGTAGTCCTTAATTGCTAGTATGACTGCCTATCATTTTCTCTAGGCATAAATGAAAACCTACGGTAATCTCAATTTGTTAAGACATGCACACATATTTGGGGATGGCTCTTTTTCTCCAGGAAACAACCAAGCTGGTTGTTCTTTGGGAACTAATTAACATTTCCTTGTATATACATATGTATGTATGTATGTATGTATGTATGTATGTATGTATGTGTATATATAGATATATGCGTCAGTCGAGTTTATCTCCGCTAAGATGTAGTTAGACCAATATTGGATGATGGGGTTCGAACATCGATGATTCAAACCATTGGATGTGATCTATAATTTTTAAGATATTTACATACCAAAATCGTGTGATTTGCGATCACTAGCCTATGCCTCAATTGTTCAAAAAACATGTATTGTTTCGTTAAATTTAAGCTATCCATTCTTTGACCATCTGATGCATAAGCTAGGGGTCTTCGTGATTGTTGGTATGTTAGCAGTTTATCCACTTGACCACATCCTAGTCTACCTCTATATGCATATGTGTATATATGCGTGCTTATCTATGTGTATGTGTAAGGAGTTGGACTATACACTTACATGAACTTTTTTGAAAAAGGAATCTACGATTCAAAATCAATGGACTATTTAAATTCAAGATCCAAATAGTCGAATATAATCTACACTACAAAAGTTGCTCCTACCTACAAAAGTTTAATTCACAATACTTTGTGAGAAATTTTAGTTGCTTTCAGGATATCACTTTTCTTTCATCTATTCTTGTAAGAACATTACATTGGACACTTTTCATTAACCATTTATGCCTCTTGCAGGTTTGAGAGAGAACGCACATGCCCACTGTGCAGGGCATTGGTCAAACCTGCAGACCTTCGCTCGTTTGGTGATGGTTCCACAAGCCTGTTTTTCCAATTATTCTAGGTTACACTGGCAGCAAACTCAACTGATGACAAAAATGTCGAACTCTGGTCTGAAATGAGCAGGATGACCACATTCCATGCTTTGCTATGTGGCGGAATCAGTGTCTTTGCTGGAAGCGTTACCTATGAATGCCACAAAATTTGTTGCGACAGCTGTTGTGTCCATATTCCTCTGTACCCAATCTATATAGCCCCTTGTTGGGAAATTTTAACAGAAACAGATGGAGAAGTCCAATGCCGTGTATATGAATAAAAATGTAATTTTTATCATATTATTGTTGAGTGAAAAGTTCTTGATGTATAAGCATCTTTTGAAATTACATGCTTAGAGTCAATTTGTACAGATTTGGTGGTGCATGATGGGGATCATGGAAATTTTGCAAACTTGCTTCAACTCTCTCTTTGCAGATTCTGTCAAGAAGTCTAGTTTTTAAAATCTTACATTACGTGGCTCAAGCAGATAAAGACTTTCAGTCATTGTCCTAAGTGGAGTTGAATGTACAATATTTTTTTCGATTGAGCACGTATTTGATCTAAAATGCATGTATCTTGTCTGTAGTTGGATGGTGGGGAAGTGGGGCCCCAATTGCAACCGATCAGGCAAACGTCAGCGGGAAATTGGACTCCCCGATGCAACGAGTGAACGCCTCGGCAGCCTACCTGGTGACGGTTTTTGAATTAATCTTTAGCCAAATGGAGGAAGCATTGTAGGTGATGCAATGTGTAGGGGAGGCCGGCCAAATCATGCAGACGGCAAAGAGTTCAACCAGCGGAATAATGCTGGTACGAAGAGGATGGCTCCCGGCAGCACAACCAAACCATATAGGTCAGTTGGGATGGCCCCTTGTCACTTACCCACCTGGATTTCGAAGGGACATCGGCCTTCGCTTCTTGATTTACCATGCTCTGGTTTCACGAGCAGTGGCTCAATTTGCCCAAGGGCCTGGGCTCCAGCCTGGATGGGGTGGGTCCCTTCTAGTCGCGGTCGAGAGAGAGAGAGATGAATGTTGTGAATGAAGAAGATGCGTCCTTCGACACCTCGGTTCCTGGGCAGAGCTGCGGGCGGCCTGAATAGGTATGTGTTATGCGCAGTGAGTGCTTCGAATGAGTTCAGTCTTACTGGAGAGAGATTCGACCACTGTGATCAGTAGGGTCCAAAAGAGCTCGAGCAGTTATGAAGGAGTTCACCCCCTGCTTCGCGATATTTGGGAGATGGCGAGGCAGAATGTCACATTTCCGGTCATGCATGTGTATCGTGAGGCCAATGGGGCGGCCGACTTGGTGGTGGTATATATTGCGAGCCACTCAGAAGGTACCCTATGGATTGGGGGGAGAGAGATGCCCGGAGTACTTCGGGACTTTTTGTTTTCTGATTCTACTGGGTATATTCGTATCCGTGATGTACGAAATGCCCGTTTTAGTAACCCAAAAGAAGAAGAAGAAGAAGAATAAGAAGAAGATGCACCCTTGCCATCCGATAAGATATCTGGCTCCTGGTTTGACAGAACCGTAGAATTAATTTGAATCCATCCCAATGGAGGGGTTCCAAACAAAGCGATAGGAAGAGATTACCTGAAGATAAAAGAGAGAACCTCAGTGCCCGTTATGAGCAGGAATTAACGAATTTGGATTCTGAACGGTTGAAACAAATTCTTCTGCCAATACCACAGTCCACAGCATATATTTTGTTCCATGCTGAATGCAACATACCATATCAGAGGTGAGGGGCAAAATCCTAAATATTGTAATATTGGGCCTTTTCTGCAAAATAAATAAATTAAAAGTGATCCATATCTGACAAATAAAATGGGCAATTTCAGGTAGCTAAACTACAGGTATGCTGATATCTGTTTGATGACTTGTAATGAAATGCTCAAAGAGGGCTTGCAAACCTTTGCTTTAGAGAAACAAACAACCATAAAAGTATTATGACAGCTTTGGCTGTCTATGTTGCGTTTTGGTTTGATCGGCTGCACAATGGCGAGCATCCCTGACAACAAGCCATATGGGCCTGTTTACCTGGTCAAGACAACCCAGTCATGCCGCTGAAACTTACCTCCATCAGAGAAGGAACTCACATCAATCCCCAAGTAAGCAAACGCCGAGCACTCAAGCTGTCTATGACTAGGGGAAGACGAAACCATTTTCAAAAAGTAATGCCTATCATACGCCATAATAACTTGAAAATTGTCCCAGACAGGCATATCATGGCAATATCTAACACTAACCCCTTTTTTTTTGGTTCTTCTCATGTTGCAATGATAGAAGCAGAAGCAATATCTGCAGAAAACCCAATATTAAAAACAATGATTAGAACAAAAACACTGGAAAATTAGATCTATGAGAATAATCATGATATGTTCGTGTAAATTATTTAAAATAGAAAAAATGTCCGAAAGGAACAGGTTAACATGCGGTTTCATTTATCGACTGAAATTATTGCTGCCTGCTGTCGGTTAGAGAGTATTTAATACATGCTGAACGGCAAGCACGGTGCTGCTCCGAATAATTGGAGTTGAAAGTAAGTCGAGCTATATTTTCATGTGGAAGTAGGAAATAATTAAGATTTATATTGAATTTTTTTGAACTTGAAAATTATCAAAAATCAGCCTGAAACACGGTAGGAGAAATAATCATTGCAGTTTTGCCCCAAAACGTTGGATGGGCAGCAAACGAGATTAATGAGGCGCACTGGAGATTTCATAAGTGCCAGGAAGCCGGAGATCTTCTCTTGACGCAAGGAGTCATTTATGGTAAGTCGTCGTAAATAAATGACTGTCATCGTTGCGTGGATGAGAGCAGAATGCCTACCGAAGATTTTATATGCGCCAGGGAGGAGATCTTCTCTTGACCCAAAGAGCTATTGATGGTAAGTCGTCACAAATAACTTGTGCTCTCTCCGGTGCTATTTACGGCTTGACCCACTTGTTCTCTCCCCGTCCAATGCACTAGTTCTCCAACTCTCTGACGTTTCCTCTACCATTCTCTGTACGTTGTCTTCTACTTTGAACTCGGCAGCTGGATGTCGAGGCGTGGCGGTGGCGGCCGCCGGAGAGGTGGTGATTACTATAGGGAGGCGCAGCTCAGAGCTCCATCCTCCGGCCAGCGGGGAGGAGGCAGAGGACGGGGCGGTAGAGGCGGAGGAGGCAGAGGACGGGGCGGCGGCGGAGGCAGCCGTGGTGGCTATGGAGAAGGATACACTCCGCCACCCCGAGCACAGGAGGAGCGCCATAAAATTCTTTGATGTAAAAGGTAGAGCACGAGCAGTGTACAAGCTTTTCCTTCCATCGTAAACAGGCATCCGCCTGCCTAAGTAGGTGGGAGTCCTTATATAACGTCGCAAGCTCGCTGATTGCTAGTCCTAGTTATCGATTCTGGGTTGATTGAAACCTAATCGATCCATGAAAACAAAAACTTGGATCAAATAACTAGAAAGGGCTTTAGATGTTTACACCAAATTAAAAAAATAAGAATAAAAAAAAACGCTATATAGAATGAAAGAGGGTTGGGGGAACAGATCATCAGAACACGAGGATAAGAAAAACAGCTACTTTCACATCGAAGATTGGTTCTTTTGCTGCTGCTTGCGGGTGCTCTACCCGTTACATCAAAGAATTTCTTGGTAAAATTGCCCGACATCGGTCGAGACGGCAATGTTAGGTTAGTCAGGCTACTGTTTTCACAACCCTTTATTTTGACTCGCGTCTTTCTGTGATGGTTTTGAATGGTTGATTGGTTATCTAGTTTGGCAGCTGAGAGAAGGAATACGATGTGACGGGATAACCTTGTAATCTGTAAGGAAATATAAAATATATAAATAAATCTATCTCATCCTATTAGTTTAAGCTTTTAGGACAAGTGATGATTTCAACATGGTATCAGGACAAAAATACATTTATGTGATGCCTCGATTACGTTGGCAGGGGAGGCATTCTTTGTAATGGTCTATATTTCATGGTATTCTTTATGGAAAGGATGAGTCATTATCTTGTGCACCTCATCGAACATGCTCTTTGTTTCCTTGGCTGTGGCACCCTTTCAGCCCTCGGCAAAAAGTTGAAGCGTTAAAAACTATCTCGAGTATCTAAAACAAGTTTTGAAGGTTGACATTGTAAATAACATAATTTTTTTTGGAACTAGAAAAATAACACTTGTTCAAAATTTTGCGGAGGATTTTTTTTTTTTTAAAAACCCATATTTACCAACTCATATGTTGGTTTTGATCAGCTAGGCTGGTCTGTAGGTGCTGGAGTTAACCCAAGCAGTACAAAAATCTATTGATTGGGTGAGTAAGTGGTTTGCACTTGACATAAACCAAATTTAATTTGTGTTCACCTACTGAAGTGATTCCGAACTAAGATTATATAATAGTTTCTATATACAGGGGACAACGGGCAATAGCACTTATTTGATCACATCCTTTGATTTGGTCATCACTTGTCAGTCCAGAAATTTTTTTTTTTTTGTGTGCGTGTGTATTGATCCGACTGCTTCACAAAGCCATTGAATAAATACACTGAGTCGCATCCATCATCAACCTATGTCAGAGGTAACCCAATAATATAGAGGAGGTATCCCAAAGATCAGATCCATTGTGATCAGCCATATAGAAATCCACCCAATCAGCTGTCCAACTCGCCTCTTTGAAAATACGCTTAATTATGTATAAAGTGATGTTCGATTTAAGTCTCTAAATATCCATCATCAATGGATGATTAAGCTCCTAAATGCGGAGCTTGTGTAGAGATCCAGGAAATAACTATTCTCGAGTCCCCTTCTAATACAATGTTATCTACCTTTAGGCGAGTAATGGCATATGCCAAGCTCTCCCTTGCAGCCCTTAGTTCAGCCAATAGGACCTTTACATCACACAAGGAAGAGCCTCCTGCTGTTTTGGAATGATAAAGCTTGCTCCACCAATTTGTCCCTTGTTCCTTACACTGCCATCATTGTTGATTTTTAGAAAATTAGAGCTCTAGATTCCTAAGTTAAGTAAATCACATGGGAAGCAAGATTGGAATAAGAGAAACTCTAGATTTTCCTAACACCCATCAATCCCTCCAATAAATTGGCCTGCATAAAGTCCAAGGAATAGTGTAGAGCTCTCAACACAACAACTCATGGGCTTTCATCAGTATTCTCAAAGCGTCTCTTATTTCTAACTAACCATATATGATAGGAAATATAGAAAAATGAGACATGCCTAGGATCAACATATCTTCTAAGGCTGTCATCCTTAATAGACTAGATAAAATTATCCAAATTCCAAAGGCGTAAAGATAACAACAAATAACTGCAAGCTTGGCTCCAAATCTATACTACTATGGGACACTAAAAAGCACATAGTCGATGGATTCTTTTGTTTCTATACACTAATCACAATGAGGTGGTAATGGTATGACACTACCTCTACTATGAAGAGTCCTTTTGCATAGTAGTCGACCTCAAACTACTAATTTTTAGAGAAAAAAGGACCACTTTTGAACGAACACCTACCTTCTAGATATCCCTCTGCCGCTCTGAAGAACATTTAAGAAGTGTACAAGTTCAGTGACGCTAACTCTCTATCCACTACGGCCATCCTATCCAATTCTATCAGCTAAGCCGCCCAAGGGGATCACTAGAGAGAATATGTGGGAACTAAGCTCACCTCCAATTCACTGCTCAATGAATGTTCTTTCCTACGTCCTTTCTCCAGCCACCATCAAATCCTGAACCACTTCACCTTTTAGAGTCTCATAATTAGTAGCTTAAGGATAACATACGAGTAGAATTGTAGGGATCCATGAATCGTTAATTACGTTATTAGTTCTCCCAACACCAACTATCCGTCTAAATTTCAAAGCAAGCACAGGTGCAAACAAGTATATTATTTTCCAAATAAATGAACAATTACAGTATTGAAAGTTGTTGGCCGAGCTTTAGCTCCTTCATTTTCGTCGGTTCAGTTATTCATTTTATTCACTGCAACTTGCCACGATGCTAGTCGCTCCAATCAGGGCAAAGAATTTGTTAGACAATAGTGTTTCTATGAAAACTAAGCTGGCTTCAAAGATTTTCTATCGATATATCCTTATTATTGGTGGGAATTCTGCTCTTGAGTGGCATTATTTGTCTAATCACCTAATTTTGCTTGATCAAAGTGCATAAACTTGCCAAAGTGATAGAATGAAGCTAGTGACTAGCATCCCTCTCCAATAAAAAAGTAGATAAGTTTGAAAGTAAGGAAATTTGTAGGGCTAGATGGACTAGCATCGAGGGTGGCAATAGGATACCTAATCTTCTTACCAGCTGATGTGAAATCAAATAGCTTTAGATTGGACAAAATTTTATTTGGGTTATAAACATGTTGACACGACTAACTCATTTATCTCTAATTGAATACAGTTACTTGTGGAGGTAATGTTTAAACATTTATGTATGGCATTATGTTTGTTAAATACGAAATTAATATTTAATATCGGTTAAAAGTTTAATCAGGTTAGTGATGGGTTAATCATGTTAAATTTATTTAAGCATATCAAGTTAGTTTACTAGATTAATGGTGTCATTTATAACATGACCAACTTGACCAATTTATGAAATGGATTATAGAGGTTGGGTTAGGTTTCAGTTGAATTATTTATCAAAGCGGCTTAGTCTGTTGTTAGTCTTGATAATAAAAATAATATTTAGTTTTAACAAAAGATTGGTTGAATGCCAAAACAACAAAGGGCGTTTGGTCTAGTGGTATGATTCTCGCTTTGGGTGCGAGAGGTCGCGAGTTCGATTCTCGCAACGCCCCGAATCGAATTATTTGATATATTTCGTTTTTAAAAAAATTGTTTTGTTTCTCTAGACTCTTGCTATCTTAGCCAGTATGAACTAATATATTTTGAGAAGTTTCATGTCAGTCTTAAACTTTTTTCTTGACAACTCTTGTTACAATTTTCTAATCACCTAATTTTGCTTGATATATAAATCTATTCCCTTTTTTTCAGCATTCATTCCCGACTAAGAAAAATCTTTATAACTTTGAGTCCATCACTGTGTTGGTCGGCTGAGCAAGCTAGCTTAGAGATTAGGCTTCTAAACTTTGTGTGGCTCTTCTTTCGTATTCTACTTCTTCTTATTATTATTTTGCATTATTTTTGTGAGAGGCCAGGGAAAGCTCCAATATGTAACTAAAAAAGCTACCACCAAAACTATCAGCTATAACCAAATCCAAAGGCCAAAAGCTGACACATTACAGAATCTCATACATTACAGATTATTTCTTGGAGGTCTCAACCATTTTATATAAATGGTTCATAAAAGCTCTCAAATAAAACAGCAGCTCTAGTCTAAAGGCATAGGTAATCGGGTACAAGCTCGTAATGAGGGACGTGATCTTCCTCGTGAAGGTAATAAAATTATCCGTAAAGCTAGCAAATGAAGCCCTGAAAGAAGTACTAGAAATAGTCCATAGCATAATTTAAGCGAAAATGAACAAATAGGAAGACATCATCCCATCAAAGATAAACATGCCTCTTATCCATATTATTTTTTATTTCTAGGGAAAAGGTAGGGAAGGCCACCAAGTCAACAACTCCTTTTTGTTGATTTATAGCGTTTAATATATATACGGAGGTCCATTTCTCACCGGTGGCTTCTGCTTCTCCCATAATGTTTTAAGCCACCATCTTGAGTCTTGATTCTCATTTACATTACTAATTATCAGTTGGACAAATATAATTAAGCATGGTTCCAAGCAAGAAAGCTTCATGACCATTGCCTATGATTCATGAAGTGGACATCAAAGCTTTGATCTTCCTGCAGAGGAGTTCTCAATGACGAGCATCACTTTACCAATGGCCTTTCTTTCTTTGATAGCAGCAAAAGCAAGATTAGCCTGCCAAAAAACAGGGGCAAAAGAAAATGAGGTGAGTAGTTGCAATGATTATAAGAAAGATTTATCAGAAGTAAAAATGTAAGGATAAAAGAAATATTATCGTAGCTATTCTGCCAAAAGAAGAAAAGGGTTATCTACAACATACTTCATCACAATTTGAAATCATTTAGGATACACAGTTTTGTCCTCTTAATGAAGGTGGTAAACTAGTAATGGCTTTTTACCATTTTGTGATAAAAGGGATAATAAAGTCCTTTTATTCTGTATTTTTCTTAGTTTACCAGATTGATCATGACAATAAACTATAGCAACAGTACCACCACAAACGCAACAGATTTCACTAATATTTTGCAACCAATGAGTACCCCTGAGTTGATGTTGATTTATGAATACTAAGATAAAACTTGATTAATTTGATTTGTTGTTCCTTTTTCCGAGGTGAAGGCACTAGCCAACAACTCTGTGTATACACTAGATTCTATTATTGCTTAACCAAAAGTTCCTTTAAAGACTGATGAAAAGACGATTGTTTTAGACACCAGATTGAGGCAGGCTTGGCTAAAGGATGATACAAAAAACCGACACAGACAATGATTCCTTCTTGGAGGACTAGAAAAGTTAATATGGAAGTCACACTTATATGCGAAAAGAAAAATAGATTCTATGGGGCAACAAAGAAGGCTTTAAATGATTGGATGGATTCAAGCTCAAGCCCAATTCGGGGATGAGGATTATAAAAATAAACAACATGTTATATGATATACTACAGTTATGTTTTTAAAATGCAAAGTACGTGATCACAATCAAGTTTTAATTCCAAATTTTCTTGTTCAAAAAAATTATCCAGTGGATTTATTCTTAGTCCAGCAGTATCACAAGACAGTAATACTCTTGTAACAATGATCTACACAGATGACATCACTCATAACATACCATCAAGATTTAAAGCAAACATTAAGGATATGCTATATAATCATGAATATAAACCATAGAAGTATGACATTCAAAGGGTAAATGATATTAAAAAGACTACCATAAGCACATCAAACTGCAAGCATGCTTCTTCTGAAAGACTATTCAGTCATATTAGTCAGACATTGTGCTTGAAATGGATGTACAGTTGACTTAGAAATAAGAACTGTTAGCTTACGCTGAGCATTATGCAGATGCAGAAACAAAATTAGAGTAGTAAAAATTATGCTGCAGCCAAGACTGTAGGTTTAAAATAAGTTGCTGACCTCTGACAGACTATAGGTATGAGAGATGTGGATGGTTATCAGGCCCTTCGATAGCCAGGAGAGCAGTTGCATGAGAGAGTCTTCAAGGACATGGGGTTGATGTATTTTGTAGCTACCCCAATAGAGTCCATGAACCGTCCAGTTCTAGCACATTTTACACGCCATTAAGTTAGCATCAATCAAATAAAATATTATAGGCAAACTTTTGTCCAAATTTTATAAATATGACATAATTTAGTTTGTATGAGCACAAGAACAAGAATAACTGCATAATAAATCATAAAACTTAGAGATGAGCAAAATAGTAAACCATGAAAAGCCCTCCACCTCCCACCCCCATGGCCAAAAAAGAGGAGAAGAAAAAAAAATAGCTTTATTCAAACATGCACCGCACCTTGTATCCAGTATTTGTGATTGGTTTATAGGGACTACCTTAACAAGAGCAATATTAGCTGGGATAACTGGAACTTCACCACTTGCAAATCCAATGACCAGAATATGTGCTCCCCAGTTTAAAAGCTTCATGCTTTCCTTCATAAGTTTGCCCCCAACTGGGTCATATAGAACATCAACGCCCTTTAGACCTCTTGCCTTGAGGAAATGCTTCACACTTTCTATAACATTACCCTTGCCCAGATCAACAACATGATCAACACCCATCGATTGGAGAAAACGAACCTTTGCGTCTCCCCTGAAAATTAAAAGTCATTCCAAGTTATAGTTTCTCTTGATATGAGAGAAAAACAAATAACATTCTGAAAGCATTTTTATAAATGCATGTATTAGTCAAATACCTAGCAACAGCAACAACCACTGCACCACAAACTTTTCCTATCTGTACAGCTGAGAGTCCAACACCACCAGCTGCACCAAGAACAAGCAATACCTGCAGTGTTGTCATGTTCATTAATATTAACAGCCTAATTATGAGGATCTTCAATTTTGTTGACCAAATGCAACTTATTCAGAATTTATCTATGCAGGAAAAAATAAGATAGCAGTTTCTTGTTTGTCTGAAATGTAACGGTTGATCCTTCTATCCTAAAGTTGCAAATATACTCGTGAACCACTGAGCTACAGGCCCAAATAAATATATTTGCAGAACCTGAATATATTTTTTTTTTTGGAGAAAAGATTGGACTAGGTCCAATCCAATTCATTAAGATAATGAACAATAAAAAAAACCACAGCTGGGTCAAAGCGGTCCACTGACAGGTCTGCGAACTGAATTTATATGATTGCATAAATCCTTGGATACACATCAAAAACTAAAGTGAAGGGGAGAAAGATAACAATTCATAATAAGCTGAGATGTTAACTAGAATCCACTACTCTTAGCTTATGAGATTGAAAACACTAATGCATGCTCAAAAAGAAAGGTGATCCGAATAACCAATAAAGCAAGTACCTTATAGCTGAAGCACAAATACTAGCATCTTTTTTAATTCTGGAAATTCCAATTTTATCCCATTAATTCGCATCAAGGGGTTCTTCATTTCCAGTGACATAAGTGGTCAATTTTCTGTGAAAAAACATGCTCTGGAAATAATTAAATTTGAAGGCTGCACCCGCTTCAGAATCTTGCATGAAACTTCTGTCCATGGTGCCATACTCTGGATAGAATTTGCTTCTTTGCATGTGGTGGTTGTGTATAACTAAGTCCAGGAGCATAAGAAATTCTCTCAAAAATAAACTTGTTACAGCAAAGAAAACACCATCCTTAATGCATCCAAGATGCTACCAAACAAGCAAAATATGTTCATCCCACAACAATGTTCTACGTGTTCTTAGAAAATATTAACTATAGTCAAAAAATTCCAACAAAAACATGCCCCTGGTATAAGTGAAGGTCAAGAAGGAGAATTGAAACTAAATTCTACCATGCTTTAGTTCAGGAAGATGAAAAAGATCGCAAACTTCGGTAGCTCGGCTATCAAGTTATTATATTAAATCAGTAAAAGAATGAATAAGAGCAAAAGATTGGAAGGACATACCTGACCAGGTTTCAGCTGTGCCCTATGCACAAGTGCTACATGTGAAGTACCAAATGCAACAGGTAGAGCACCGGCCGCCACCAGGTCGCATCCATCAGGCACTAAAAATCTTTTTCAGCGATGGACAGTAAACGAATAAGTCAATTACAATTAGATCCATCAGTAGTGATCAATCTTCTAATTGACAAGGTTATTTTACCCATTGTAAATTGAAAAGAAAAAAGGGGAACTTTGACCAAACTATTCAAAAGAAAAGAGCTAAAGAACAAATTTTTATGCCTCCTCATGATTATCCATAGGCATTTTCATCATCAGAAAATACTCAACACACAGATACTCACAAATCCTTCTCGTCGGCCACAATGAACTCGGCGAAAGACCCGAGGGAGGCAAAGGAGCAAACTTTATCGCCAACCTTGAACCTGGAGACGCGATCTCCGACGGATTCGACGATGCCGGAGTAGTCGGATCCAGGGATGAAGGGGAGTGGGGGCTTCTCCTGGTACTTCCCGAGTATCGAGAGGTAGTTGGCGTAGTTGAGGCTCGTCGCCCGGATCCGAACCCTCACGGTGGTCGGGGAGGTGAGCTCAGGGACGGGGTGGGATCCCGAGACGGAGATCGGGGAGGCATCGGAGAGAGGGACGGTCGGGTCTCCGAGGTTCCGGCAGACAAGAGCCTCCATGACCATGAGAGCGAGGGGTGGAGCGGTTTTAGGAATTCGTCGGGACCGGAAGAGGACTCGAGGAGAGATTAATCCTCGCGCAGAAACATCACATGCACCGTATAGTAATATAAACATATGACGAGGGGTTATATGCACGAATGGTTGCGATAGGTAAGAAACATCACATGCACCGTACAGTAATATAAACATCTGACGAGGGGTTCTATGTAAGAATGGTTGCGAAAGTACTGTAGGTACGCGATATCGGCAATGCCGTAGCAGATTTTATATTAACTCAATAAAAATGACGCGTCTCACGTGGCTAAATTTGGTATAAAACGTAGAAGCTACCTGAATGAGACTTCATATAGCCTCTTTTATTTTAACTCAATAAAGATGTACTTGAATGTAGATCTTCGTTCTTCTGTGGAAGGATTAGAACATTCTACAGACTCTACAGGAGATAACCAAAAACCTAATTGAATGAGACTTCATATAGGCTCTTTAGGATTTTAATGACCAAACTCTGAGTTTGTATATGCATATCAATTAGGAATAGAAACAGCAAAAACTTATGCTGTTTTAGTATTGGTACGTGGATATGTATAGTGAGAACCCGTGCGGGCGTATATTTAGTCTCACATCAGTTATTCGTCGAGAAGATTTTGGGTACTTATACAGAACTAAGGAATCCAAAGAATATCTTTCGACTGGCCTTTTTGAGTAAGATCTTGGGTTGTGACAAATGGTATCGGAGCAAACTCAACCCATAGCCTACATGGACTAGAGGACACTGCAACACGGGTTCATGGAGGTTGACCACAGGCTGATCGTGGTGTTTATGATTAGATTTGAATGAATTGAACTCTTAGCCAGGACTGCAACACGGGTTCATGAGGGCTAACCACAGATCGATCGTGGTGCTTATGATTAGATTTGAATGGATTGAACTCTTAGCCTGACAAGGGCGTCAGGGCTTGAATGGAGGGAGTATGTGAGAACCCGTGCGGATATATATTTAGTCTCACATCAGTTATTCGCCGAAGAGATCTTGAGTATTTATACAAAACTAAGCAATCCAAAAAATACCTTTCGACTAGTCTTTTCGGGTGAGGTCTTAGGTTGTGACATGTACATGCATATATGTGAATAGAAAAACATATGTATGCTCAACTAGGGACTTGTGCATAGGGAAATCTGATAAAATTCTTCTTATTACATGCCAACGAAATTCCCGTTACCTTTTCTATAGCAAGGCCTTGAAGTAGCCCTAGTTTGAGTTCTTGCAGTGATTGGGTTCTGATTCAAGGATAGGATTCATAGTAACATGAATCAGAGTGGCATGGAAATAAATGTTGCAGCAAATGGAATTCTGCTGCTTACAATGTTAGGTATTCTATTTCAGTTAATGAGGCAAACACTAGGGTAGTGATACATGTGAATAGTTTGCTGCATATGAAATTAAAATACTTGTAATGCTAGGCTAGTGATCCATGTGGAAGACTTGCCTCTTGGTAAGTGATAACATCTGAGGCAGTTAAAGATGTTGCCTTGTCAAATACCGTATCGACACAGCCTACATGGTATGAATGCAAGAATGAGAGGGTAATCTTGCATTAAGTGCCAAATGAATTTTCAGGTAAAAGAATGAATAGAAACACGAATGGTGTTGATTTAAGCCTGGGACATAGAAAACCAGAAAACAGAAGGCAAACCCAGAAACTGCTCTAGTGAGTGGTACATTCCTTCCTGGAATTTGGCAATCATTGTTGCATATCAGGTTTTCTCACTGTTTTTTGTTTATCTAAATAGAGATAATCAGTCTATCATTAAGTTGGTCGTTAATATTACTGAATATTGACTGGCATTAGGATCAAAGTGTATGAAGAAGAACTTCATTCGAAGTCCTTGGGCAAAGAGATTTTTTTTCTTATCTCTTCAAGACAATTAATTTCAGATGCTGTAACATTACTCTGGACTTTGAAGTTTGACAATTATCTTTTGTTTTTTGTGCAAAATAAATTGTTTCATTGCTAATTAGTTTTCAAAAGAACTAATAGCGGAAGGCATGGCATATTTACTAGATTAAAGTAGCATAATAACCTATGCTTGGATCAGGTTAACAACATACTCAATGATTCCTCTTTCACATTTTCGTAATGCAGAAGTACTGATTGCTGCCCAGTGAAATAAAATTAGTGGAGACTTCAATAACCATCACCTAGTTCTCACATTAGCAAGCCACTTATCAATATTTTCTTTTACTTTCAAACAGAAAGTTATACCATGATTTCTTGGACCAACTTGCTGTGAATGTCATGCTTCCTGCAAACAAGAACACCCTTGTAGTAAACTTTAGCTTCAAATATGAGACTACTGCAGAGAACTTCACAAGTAACTGTCATGACTGGGAATGCTACGTTGATCAAGCTAGATCAGGATTCCTTGGCTGTGACCCTCATTAGAAACTATTGATGTTAGGGCCAATATAGAAACTATTGCATGCATGGCTAGTTGTCAACTTCAACAAAATCAGTAAATCTCTATTTTTCCTCAAAGAAACATTCGGTAATGCTGGCGAGATCTTGAAAATTTGATGAAAAGAATGACCTTATAAATTGTGCCCATCTTTTCCTTTCTGACTCTCTTTTGCATGTTTTCTTGGTCATCCCTTGTTACCTGCACAAAATCCATTGGTACATGTGCTTCTTTCTTGTTTTGCTGCTCTTCAAGGGCTAATGAAGAGCCATTATGGTATTAGTTCCCTTCCCTTAAAAAAACAAAACAAAAAACATAACCTGATATTTACTTTAAAAGGAAAAAAGAAAGAAAATCTTATTACTGCTTCATGCATTACTTCCTATTAAAGATAAATCAGTTGCACATTTCATGCTTTTTTCATGAATGTTTCTAGCTTCTTTGTTTTGCATAGTGTCCACATAGAGAAAAAAAAAAAGAGTATAATAGCACAAACATGATTCTATGTAGGAAGTGGAACATATATAAAGGCAAAAAATATTCATTTTTAGAAAAAAAAGACCACCCCCCAACTTGAAATCAGCAGGAAAAAAAAAGGTGCAACACCTTTAAGCCCAGTACTAATCTGTACCGAAGAGCAATATGGGGCTGATTCAGGCTGGTTCAGCCAGGAATCAGTCTTTCGGGGTGCCGGATACCGGTTCCTAGATGGTACAGTATGTATTGGCTGGTATGGGATGATATACCTGGCTCCTCAGTCCAAGATAGAAACGTTGAATTGCATATTACTTCTACATGGCTTCTTAGCCCATAGCTCCATAACTGGTGATGGTGTTGGTAGTAGTAATTGATAAATGGCAGCCATTTTGTAGGGTGTTTCTTTTATGTGTTTTCTTGGTCTTGTTTTATGATTTTTTGGCATAGATGATCAATGTAGGTATGTTTGCCTTACTGTAAAGAAAAGGAAGTGTATTGATGAAGGTTCAAAGCTTATGATAGGCGGAGATGTGCCACAATTTTGAGAGCCTCATATGGCCAATTTTGCCACAAAAATCATAGTGCTTGCCACATTCAATATAGTTTATTAGGTTAGAAATTAGAGACCGATGCTTATAATGCACCCACAAATGAACCCCAAAAAAGAGCCAATCCCTACCTTTCTATGGAGAAGGCCATGTCATGCAGCCATGAAGGATCTAAACTATCTCAAAGCCATTATAACTGTTCGACACCTGTTCGTCTAATCAGGTAATGCTTAGCTTTCCTTGGATTTCACTTTTAACCTCAGATTTCCATATCTTGCATTTTACCTATTGAAACAAATGTGCTGAGGTGAAACATTTTCTCCAATGTTAGCAGGTTGTATAACTGAACTCATTCTGCTTATGCTCAATTCATCTGAAGCTCATTTTTTGAATTGATACTGCTTATAATGGTTTATATCCTAGATATACAATTCCTACCTGAATATTAGTCAAAACTGGCGTGAGAAGAATTTTTATTTGTCCTTGTTGAAGCTGTTGCTGAAGTGATCATCTTATACAGTAAACGAAATCACACTTTTGGAATTAAGATTCCTATATTGGATTTAGAAACTGCATTTGAACTTAGATTTTGCTCTTGCTTCCACTTTGTCTGTCACTTCGAACTCTAGGCTGTATAAAATCTGTTGAACTGCATTCTTGATATTGCCTTGATAATTTTCTTCAAAAATATAACGATTGATTAGATAAACACTACAGAAAAATAGCTAAAGGATTTGGTTTTAGAGGAAGTCATTGCAGGAGTTAAAAGGAGTTGCGAATCTGCTTTGATTCCTAAAGCATCCAGTAAGCATCCTTAGGTGGTCATAGTTAGTCCATCCACATGGTCTTTTGACTTTTGAGTCAAAGAATCCATTTATTAATCTCAAATCTCATCTCTGAATCTGACTTGTCTAAAAAGAGAAATAACATATTTAGATGATTGTCATTATTTGATGTACAAAGTTGAGATGATGATATCCAAATAGAAAGAGAGGATAGGCAAAAGGAAGCTTGCTTTTATCTGCATCTGTTTCAAAGTTGGAACCCACAAAAGTCATACACAAACAGGTCAAATTCTACTTTGCGCTGCGAAATAGATTCAGAGTGCTTGGCCTGAATGGGTGGCCAGAGCTAGCATACTCACCGAAGCCCAAGGTGATGGAAGATGATGTCTTTGAAGCCAAGTGCGGACGAGGTTCAGGACCTGCCAACCCTTTCTGTCCCAATGCTTTCGACTCGCTAAGTCGTGACTGCCATGACGGCAGAATGGGCATAGATGTTCGTCCCGGTTGCTCCAACCTTGAGCACTGCCCTGTCTGAGTCATTGAGCTGAGAACAACCTGCTTTGGTTCTTCAGTGGTTCTTGTATGAGCTCCCCCACCACTAAGAACTGAATTGAAGCTTCGGTCAGGTTCAGTAACTTTGCTTGAACTTGATGCCGAGATACTCTTGCTCCTCTCCAAGAATCCTGGCGTGCCAATCAGAGAGAACAATCTAAGCAACTCATTAGTCTCGAGCTTGCAGTCAGGACCTCCAACATGGCCAGAACCCGGCATGTCATCAGCACCAAGGGAAGAACAATCGATGCCACTGAATATTGTGGGTTCTTTCTCATTAGTACCGGCCATTGCTGCACTGCTGACAGCTGAAGCTGTTCCAGAGTTGGGATTTCTACACCAGCTGCCAAAAGTGGGAAAAGAGCTACTCTTATCTGTCAAAGTGTATGGTCTCTGTTGAAGTGGCACTGACTGGGACTTCTGTCTTTGGGCATATTCCTGACACTTGTTCTCTGCTGCCCTCCTTGCCAACGGGCCCGCATCCTTTACAAAATGCATCAAGCTCGCTTTGTAACTTGGAGCACTGTTGTTCTGAAGGGAAGAAAGAGGAATTAGTAACCAAATACCAGTCATATTACTGCATGCTGTGATGTTTGACAATATATATTAAATAGTAGCAAGCACTTGATGCAACACTTGAACTTTCTTCTTATGGTTCAAGATGTTCAGAGATGACGAACTCGTCATGTGATAGAATTGTAACGGGCCACTCGTAAAGAACATCTGTAGCCATAATTGTGTGAGAACTTCAAAACCAAGATGAAAACACAGTAAGAATCTATTATAAGAAAACTCCATATGTTATGGCAGTTCTTTTTTCCTTGGTTGCAGTATAGTTTGAAACCATGAGCTTATCCGGAATTTGCTGGCAAATAGGCATCTTTAAGCTGCCCAAACGTAGATTCTTACTACCAATAAAGTTTGGTGCGAGGATTTAATAGAAGAGTAAAGGATCTTAGGACTTACATAAAAAATAAGCTGTGCAGGTCGCTTGTAAACCATTGGAAATATTGATTCACTTGAATCACTCTCAAACCTGTAGGTGCATCTTCGTTGCTCAGTGCATGATGTAGAGCATTCTATAGAATCTGGTACAGGTAACCAAAAATCTAATCAAATGAGATTTCATACGAATGCTTTTAACATTATAATTAATGAGAAATTATTTGTAAATGTAAGCTGACTAAGATGAGACAATGATACATGGGTGGCTGCATCTAGGTCTGGAGCCAAATCATAAATGTATGTCAGTTGTTTGAAGCTTAACTATATAATTTTTTTTTCAGATATAGGATAGACATTTACATGTGGAGAATTGAACAAATACATTTATGAATTGGTGCTGTAGCATTTGAAATGAGAGAAACATGGGATTACTTTCAAATTTTGTTACTTATTATTAGACATGAGCTCTAATGCCAACTAAATTTCCATTACCTTTTCCAGTACGAGGCTTTGAACTAGCCTTAAATTGGGGTTTTCTCATTGGGCTTGGTTTTCTATTTGAAGTTCGTGTTCTTCCATTTGCTGCAACATTGGTTGCCATACCACTTTGTTTCATGTTACCGTGAATCCATGGACGTGAGCTACCTTGTAATTGGGCAGCATGACCAGATGCTCGGACATTTCCATCATTTCTTGCTGCCCTCTTCCTATTATTGAAATATTTTTGATGCCAAGCTGATAGTTCTAACTCAGAATATGTTCGATTGTTTTTGAGAGATTGGAAAACTTGTTTTGCTTGGTCTTGCAGACATAGTGCCTACAATTGCAAGAGTTATATATGTCAGTTGACTAAGAGAAGTAGAAATACTAAGTAGATGGTTTCATGAACATATTTAAAATGTTTGACACTAAATTATTGATACATATGGAAGTCTTACCTCTCTATGAGGAATAGAATCTGTGGCATTTGAAGCTATTGCCTTGCGAAATACCATGTAAACATCACTCTGCAATATGTGAATTCAAGATTGAGTAATAATGCATTGCTAAAGAAAAGATTTGCAGGTATAAGAATCAAAAGAAGTGAGCATGATGAAGCAAAGCATGCTTAAGCCTGAGAAAAGACTGGCAAACCTCGAACTGCTCCAGTGTCTTGTACATTCCATCCTTGTGTTTTTGCCTTAATGTTGCAAAATCACCAGGATTTTTCACCCTCTCAGAGTAATCATTTATCTAGAAGAAGAATAACTTGGTCTATGATCAGTCGGGTTAAGAATATCAAGGAAATGTGACAGGTATCAAAGCCTGTGATAACCAACCTGGACATTATCAGGCATTGTGAACAGTTCGTTTGTATCGTTTCTGTGATAAAACAAGGGTGCAAAATAAATTTCAGATGTTTTAACACCACTCTGCATTGCATATATCATCTATGAAGCTTTGTTTTAAAAAAAATAAAGGAAAGAAAAGAAAAACAAAAACAAAAACAGACCTTCATAATTGATCATCTCCGTTTCATGTCTAGTTAGTTAAAGAGAGACAAAACCAACTGAAGTGATGTGGTAGATTGAATAGATCAAAGTACTGTAGAACTTACAATTCCAGTACGTCAAGAATATACTCGATGATTCGGTCTGTATGCTTTTGTAATGCAGAAGCAGTGGTTGATGTATTACCTGATCAAATAAAACTAGTTTAGGCCTCACAATCATTACTAAATATTTGTATTGGCAAGCCCTAGATCTATATTTTCTTGGCTTTGTAACATAAAGGAGTCACCATTACTGCTTGGACCAACTTCTTCTGGATGTTGTGCTTCCTGCAAAAAACATCATTTTAATATTCATCCGGGAGTTAAATATGCAAGCTATTACTATGATGAAGAATGAAACTGTAACATAGTCTGCCAACTTCTAAAAGAAACCTAAGCCATGGCCCTGATCAGATTAAGGAATTACAGTGATTTGAAGTGGTAGAAATAACCTGCTATTTGACTGACCGACCATAGAAACGCACTAGAATGCTGATGATGTTAAGAGTTATGAACTGTGACCTTTAACAAATTACCTTGTAAACCTTTCTAACCTTCTTCTTACGACCTCGCTTTTGCGTGCTTGTTTGTCCATCATTTGATGACTGCCAAGCATCCATTGGTGGCATGGTATGTGCTGCATTTTCATTCTTCTGCTCTTCGAGAGCCAATAGTCTAGCACTTCTTCTTTGTCCTCCCTCAACTGTTACTGTATTCTTCTTTCTTCTGTGGAGGAAAGGAGAAGAGAAACAAAATAAAAAATAATTGCTGTGAGTCTGTCTTACCAATGTTAAAAAAAATTACATTTCTTGGTTCATGCATTGTTTCCCCATGCGATAAAATTAGTGTGAATTTTTAGTTGAAGCATTCTTATAATTCCTGGATGTCACCCTATCATGCACCTAGCATGACAATAGACTTGTGAAAAAGAAGAAATATAGAGAAATTAGAACTAAAATAAGATATACATGATTTCTTAAGACATGAAGAACAAATAAATAAGAAGAAATGATTGCTTTTTTCACCAAAAAATCGGTGGATACAATGTATCTATTTAATTTATTTCGTTCAAAGAACATCAAGATCATAATTCCTAGCATCCCCTTTCAAATGTATCTACAACTTGCAAGCAGAACTCTTAATTTAGATTTGCATTCTATAGTAATAAAAAGGGAAAAAAAGAGTTATTCATGCAGAAATATCTCATTTTTGTGAAAAATATATGGAGGAAGAAGGCTGAAAATATACAAGGAGTAAAGAGAAAGAAAAGAACTTTAGAATCGCCTGAGTTGGTGACAAAAAAAGCTTTACCTGAGAGACACCATTGTCAAAGTGCTGTAGACACAGAGCAAGACGCCTATATTATAAACAAGTTGATTTCTACTTTAAATATATTTAAAGCTTCTTTGACAAAATACATATGGAGCAACACATAAAAGAAATCAATCTAAAATATCTGAGATAAAAGCAAAAAGCCAAATAAGGGTGAATGAGATGCACTTTCCAAGTGTGTGGGACACCTGGACAAGACTGTATGCATGAGTTTTCCAATATTGTCAGTAAAATAATCTATAGGAGTTGATACCACCTTCAATTCTAACCATAAAGTATGATGAATTCTAAGCTAATAATTTTCATATAAATGTAGCTTAAATAGTCATTAGTATTAATTAAAATTCGAAAGGTATTGTCATCTACTCAGATTGCCAACTTGACTTGAGTGCCACTCAATGACATTGATGGTGGTATACCTTATTAGACTGCTAGGAATAAACAAAATTTTATGCATGTATATGATGATATTACTATTTAAGATGTAGGCATTAAATCTTTTTTTCCCTATCACAGCATGTAAGTGTTGTAGTAGGACCAAAAAAAAAAAAAAAAACAAATATGCCGATAATTGTTTTATTAGAATGCAGAAGCTTTCTACTGCTTTATTTGCAAAAATCTATCTATTTTGTAATTGTCAAACAGGTCTCGGATAATTCAATATTTTTAAAATGAATAAGAACTTCCCAAAAAATGTTGCCAATTTTATTGAACATTTTAATCTAATCAGATTAGAAACATAGAAATAGTATTTGGTCCAAATATTACATACTAACTTATCTATATTGGTTCTACCCTGAGTCAAGCTACTAAATGAAACACAGTTTGGCTACATAAAAGAAAAAAATATTGAATAATCCAATTAAATGCATCCGAGTGATAATCAACATAATTATAAGAAAAATGTTACTGGGTGCTGACCAGTCATTCGATAAGTTCCTCAGTTTTAAATGATGTTTATATGGTGTCTCATGATTCAACCATTCCCCAAATATAATACCAAATTTTGTAAGTCATATGAAGCTTTTAGATGATTGAACTGGTGCACCCTGGTATCATATATTGGTAAGAATCAATTTCTTATGTGAAAAATTACTTGCCACTTCTTGTAATTGCAACAGGTATTGGTGCATTTAGGAGGAACAATGAGATATGAAGGTTGAGGAGACTTGTAGGTGGGGCATTGGATTTGAAGGATTCCCTCGCCACCTATTGTGACTGTAATAGGTGGCAATCCAGGCAAAAGTTTACTTCAAATATTTCAAGTATAAACTTTATAAATTTTGGCAGGCTAGTATTATTCACGAAACCTCTTGATATCCTATTAGATGTCCATTGTATAGGCTTGATCTTTTTAAGTTTTAATTAAATTACTTTCCCACTTCATTCCTTTCACATTACTAGGTAAAATAGTTGGCACAATAAATAATTATGTGATTTATGAGTTTTTTTTTCTCTTTTGTACTGTCAAATTTCATTTTTGACTTCTAATTTCTTATCTTCTATAAACTCATTTATAAAAAAAAACAAAATTTGTAAATTTATGACATGTTCCATATTTCAGTAATCTTATCTTAGCTTGGTTAGCACTTAAATTATGCATTTAG
The DNA here is from genome assembly GCF_009389715.1 of Phoenix dactylifera. NCBI lineage: Eukaryota > Viridiplantae > Streptophyta > Magnoliopsida > Arecales > Arecaceae > Phoenix > Phoenix dactylifera. Next base: position 8,455,236 of record NC_052404.1, on the reverse strand, counting down.
ATTTACCAAAACAATTTTATATAAAATTTAAAATAAATAACCCTTACAAAAATTGTTTTGCAAAAATAGTAAGTCATAAAACACGATAATGCATTTTTATGAAAAATGGGTTCTCTTTTTTTTATAAAATATGTTTTACAGAAATCATGTTTTTGCAGTTATGTGTCTTAGAAAAACTTTCCCCTCAGGGACACATCTTAAATATAAAAATTTTGTCTGGGAATGTAATAATGATAATACTTCATATTTAAAGCATTAGCAATTCCTAGATTTTATATATATCATTGAGATTGTTAGTAAGTTAGGGATAACCATGATAATAAAATTTGTTAAGCTTCAGTAGTCACATAAATATGTTAATGCATTTTTTGTCACATAGCATTGCTTGCATATGAGTTGAGAAGACTTCTTGCATCAAGATCATAAAGGTTACTAATGAGCATTTTATTTTGAAAATTCGAATTTTTTCCCAAAAGCAAATGTTTAAATCAATTAAAGAAAATAGACCTCCTAACATTCAACACGAAAAAGAAATTTTAAAAATCATCTTTCTGGATATTTGGATTTTAGTAGTATGATTGTGCTGAAAATAGAAGAAAATATTTAAATTTTTTCAAGAAATAAGATGATTGCAAACCACATGCTTCAAGTGAATTATATATCAAGCATCGGTATCATGACACTTAAAAATCTCTTCATATTGCCAACCATGCTAAAGTTAACAATGTTGCTTATCTTTTCATATATATATATATATATATATATATATATATATATATATATATATATATATATATATATATATATATATATATATATATATATATATATTAAATGGTAATGGAAGAACAGTTTCTTGTACAGCATTTTTTTTAATATAAAACCATTATAACTTGCTATAATGAATCATTTTGTGATGTAAGCACTGTTGCCTAATCATTCTCCACCATAAATTTAAAAGTTTCATTTTCATCCTGTTTAAGTAATAAGCCATACTAAAGCCTATACTTATAGCATGATTTACTATGACACGATGACTCGAAGAACAAAGATTCCTATTATTTCAAGAAATCTCCAAACATAACCTTCAGCGATTTTGTTATACGGCTGTTCATGGTTCTTGGAATCCATGGCAGGTTACAGACATGGCCTATCTCAAAGCCAAAAGCTGGCAAATTATATATAAATATTTTGTATTTTAATAAGCATACTTCTTCGACTGAGTTCTAATCGTCATCACAAGTTTGAAAATAATTTGGGCAAACATAAAAATTTGAACTCTAGAAAAAAATTTCAATATAAAAGGAATAAACAGAAAATAATAAAAATAAAGAATATAAAGATATTATATGAGAATATATATCTACATGAATAAATTTAGATATTATATTATAAATGATGAACTAAATATTTATTTTTGGTTTAAGGTTTAGAGATATTAGTAGATAAGAAAGATCGTGGGTTCTAATACCATGTTAAAATCCTACTCAAAAAATTAAGATAGTAGGTTGATAAATCCATGAGCATATAAACACCACTAAAGTCCTTAACTTATCTAAAGCAAATGCTAGTTATTTTAGGCACTATGTATATGTATTGTTAATTAGAGCTCTCATCAATTTGTCAAATAGTTCGTGCAACTGAAATTTCCCAATATCAAAGCAAGGTTGTCTCTAATTTTTTTAAAAAAAGAGCAAAAAAACAACATCTAGTTTACTCCATTATTATTTAAAAAGAATATTAATCGAACTTTGTATTATTTTTTTTATGTACAAGTGTGTATGTGTGGGTGAGCAAGATTTGGAGTCTCTAACCTTTCTTTTTTTTTTTTTTCTTTTTGTTAGTTTTGATTAAAACAATTTTTCAGTCTTGTGGGGTTATGAATTATTGACTGAAAAAATCTCAAATTCATTCAAGACCAATTTGAGAATTTTTCAGTCATCGGGGGAATACGGTTTCGTGTTTCCAACTATTTTTTTTTTTATATTTTTTAGAGAATATATATGAGAGTAAACCAATCACGGACCGGGCCTGGGAGACCTACCGATGAACTCGGGCCCGGCCGGAGGAGATTTTCCCCTTCTCATCCATACCCAAATATCGACGGCAAGCCCTCGTCGATCTCTCCATGCTTTCAAACCGCGGAAAATTTCTAGGTACCTATTCCGAAGCTGATTCCTTGTTTTCTGGTTATGTTATTTTGATCGATTTCTGGGAGGAAACTTACGCTCCGATTCAATATCTTGGCCTCCCAAGTTCCAAGGCGAGTGAATTTCTTTGTCAGTCTCTGTGGATTTGGTTTTACTTTTGATTCGAAGCTTTATATCATGATTTGATTTGAAATCGTTGCCTGGGTCGATCAGAATCAGATGCAGTCGTAGCTCTTGAGAGGGCTCGGCGACTAAACTCGGCGGCCGGATATTAAGAAGCAAACGCTGATTCAGAGGAAGAGATCCCAGGTTTTTTTCCCCCTCTCCCCTCTGTTCTTTTTTTTATCTTCTTCAATACTTGCAAGTGCTTTTCTGCTTGAACAAATGTAGTAACACTGGAAATTTATTGAAATTAAATGCACCAGCAATTACCTCTTCTTTATTTTTTTAGTTGATAAATGTTTATTTTTATACATTTGATGTATTTAATTAATAACATAAGGTTGATCATAAGGTTTGCTTGCACTTCTATGCTGTGTGTTCGTCATTAATCTTTTATTCCTTACTCAACTATAGGGGGTTGTGCCTTATGATGGCAAGGGGAAAAATTTTGGCCATTTGCCAGTCAGGTGGAGACTTTGTAACAAATAGTGATGGATCCATGTCTTATTCTGGTGGAGAAGCACATGCAATTGATATTGATCATGAAGTCACCCTGCAGGATCTAAAGTCTGAGATATCTGTTATGTTTAACTACAATGCAAATTCCTTTTCGATCAAATACTGCCTTCCAAACAACAAGCAAACTCTCATCACAGTATCTAATGACAAAGACCTAAAGCGCATGGTCGATTTCCATGCAGATTCAGAGATGACAGTTGTTTATGTCTTGAAGAAGGTTGAGAACAGGTATTTGTTTAGAACTTCTCTGGTTTACATTACCAAATGATGTTCCAAAATTACATTAAGCACTTTTTTTAGGACAACTAGGAGCGTTGTAGCTGACTCAGGTACCCCTACTGATACTATGACTGCCACAGTAGCTACTTATGAAGATGCCAAGCGACGAAAATTGTACGCCAATTGGGATGGGATGATCACTGGTGTGGGGCAAAAGTTTGATAGTTCAAGGGCTTTCCGGGATGCACTGCACAAGTATGCTATTGTAAACAGTTTTATGTATAGATTCATAAAAAACGACAGGTGTCATGTAACCGCTGAATGTACTGCTGAGGATTGCCCATGGCGGGTACATGCATCTAGGTTGTCAGGTAAGCAAGAACTTATGATTAAGAAAATGAATGGCACTCATACATGTGGAAAGGAAATGAGTAAAAAATGTTATCGTCTAGCATCTCAACGATGGGTTGCTAGTATCATAAAGGACAAGTTGCGTTATACTCCGAATTATAAGCCAAGGGATGTTGCAGATGATCTCCAACGTGAATATGGACTTAGCTTGAACTATGCACAGGCATGGCGTGGGAAATTTCTTGCCAGGAAAGAGCTTTACAATTCGCATGAAGAGGCTTGTAATCAGTTGCCTTGGTTTTGCAATAGGATTATCGAAACCAATCCAGGGAGTGTGGCTACATTACAGACATCAGATGATTCAAAATTTCGTCTTTTTGTTGCCTTCCATGCCTCTCTTAGTGGTTTTGAGCATGGTTGTCGCCCCTTAATTTTTCTGGATGTAATATCTCTAAAAGCAAACAAGCAGTGGAAGTTGTTGGCTGCAACCACAGTTGACGGAGAGAATGATATTTTCCCAGTTGCCTTTTCTGCAGTGGAGATGGAGTCTAGTGAAAATTGGCATTGGTTTTTGGAGCAGCTGAAGTCTGCTTTGACAATGCCACATAACTTGACATTCATATCAAATGGACAGGATGGTTTGGAGGAAATCCCTCGAGTGTTTGAGGATAGTAATCATGGTTATTCTGTGCATCACCTCATTGCGAATTTTAAGACACAGTTGGAGGATTCATGGACACAGGAAATAAAAGATGCAATGGTTGATCATCTCAACCGAGCTGTATATGCTTGCAAAGCTGATGAGTTTAATGAATGCATTGAAGGCATCAAGGCTGAATCTAAAGAACTTGCTGAGTGGGTTCTGGATACAAAACCTGAACGCTGGTCAGATGCCTTTTTCAAGGGTTTGAGATATGGCTGTTACTCCTCCAGAACTGTGGAAACATTTAATGGCTGGGTATCAGAAAGAAATGAGCTATCGTTAGTCCAGATGGTCGATATGATCAGGTGTAAGTTGATGGAGATGGTGTATACTCGTAGGCAGACTTCTAACACTTGGGCTGAGCAACTCACACCATCCATAAATCAAAAGGTACAAGATGAGATGATCAAGGCACGGAACCTTAAAGTCATATGCTCAATGGGGAACGTGTTTGAGGTACATGATGATTCAATCAATGTTGTGAATATTGAAAATTGGGAATGCACTTGCAGGAGGTGGCAAGTTACTGGTTTGCCATGCATGCATGCTCTTGCAGTATTTCAACACATTGATAGATGCATGTATGACTACTGCTCCAAATATTTCACAACTGAATGCTACTGTCTAACATATTCATTGTCCATCAATCCAATACCTGATGTTGGTAGGCCTTCGTGTACTGATCCTTCTCATTGTACATTTGCATGTCCTCGCACCCGTCGACTAGCTGGCCGGCCAAAAGAAAAGCCAGCTGACCCAAGGATTGCAATTAAAAGAGCAGTACGCTGCAGTCGGTGCAAAGAATTTGGGCATAATAAGCAAACTTGCAAGGCACCTGCTTAGATGTATAATCCATTTCTTGTATCTATATCAGTTAGTTTATAGGAATGTACATTATGTATTAGAAAGTAATATTATGAGTTCATATGGGTGGAAATTGTTTTTAGACTTTGGATGCTAATAGATTGTTGCATGAACTCATTGCCAAAGGTTATGGTCTTTTGATTTTTGTAGCCAACCGTAATTTTGAACCCGATATACATGGACATCCTTCCAGACTGCTGGTGGTATCTCTTTCATTCTTACCATCGCCACTTTTTTTTTTTTTTTTTTTTTTGATGCAAGCAGCAAGTAATCAAGACGTTTGCAAATACCTTTATTTTGCACATGTAGTCTTTTTATCACCATTTGAGTTATCTTGCCTTGGTCCATTTGCTCATATCTAACTGTTTGACCATGTCCATATATTAATGTTCTGGTTCCTGAGGTATCAGGATGACAAGAAATCGGAGGAACATGAAAGTGACAGAAAGGGTACACCGATGAGGGGGGTATTTTTTCTGGTCTCCTGCTTGCAGCCTGTACCTGATTTTCTAGTCCTTGAGAAAGCAAGACCAGCACTAAAGTTAATACATCAACTGTAACTATTTTGTGTGAGATCCATGTTTGAATATCGTCTCTGAAGAAATCTCTACGGCCCGCTCATAACAATGCAAAATCTGGGACTACAACTAGCAGGCGACAAGAAGGTTGGTTTATGTGGTATATCTGTTTGTTCGTTTGTTTTTTGATCAATACACCATCACTGATAGGCCCAAATGTTGTAAGAAATGAAACTCACAGCCTATATAGGCTTTTAGATTGCTTATAAAGATTTCTTTTTAGTTTTTTTGGGCAGTTATGGAAGTTCAAAATTGGCAGTGTTACCGAAACGCTGCTAGCATGGTGGTCTGGAAGTTTAGAGTAAATGCTGGAGATGAGTGATCCAAATATGTAATATCAAATTCCTGGAAATATGAACGCTTCCTTAGTCCTGGAATTAAAGTCTTTTTTTTTTATACAAAAATCAAAGCCTCTTAATGTGGTGCTTCAATAATGCAGTTTCTTTCAAGATAATCACCTTTTTAGAATCTTGATACTCTATATTCTCTTAAAACATCTATTTTGAAGAGCGCACAAGATTTGTCTTGAGCATCAGAGTCGTCGACAGCGTCAAGCAAGTCCAAGCTCATGTGTGCCAAGTGAGAAGCAGTTGAATAATCATCTACTTCTCGAATAAATTGAAAAAAAATTTTGAGAATCTTACAGGATCAATTCGCTCTTTGAGAAGAAATCTCTACAAAAGGTTAGCATTATAGTCAAAAGCTCTATTAAGTTGCCATAACCCTCTTGTTAGCATCATGCCCTTTAGGGAGACGCATGCAAATGGTTTCAGAATGTTCATCGCTCGTGGCATGTACGTTGAGCAGCCACGAGAACATAGCTTGGGTCGTTTGCTGAAATGAAACCCTGGTATCAAAGCACCAGGGTATGGCCGGGCTACCTGCAAAAAGATAATCTGACCTCAAATCTCGGTTTAAGAGAAGTCGATGGCTGCTAATTATTGCAGATAGACCCAAGCAAATAGCGGCGAATTTCATCGATCACAGGAATGTTAGTTGCAACTGCGATGTATGAGGTGAACATACTTGATAAAAATATTGCAATAAATGAAGAAAAACTAACAATACATCATTCATGGTCCATCAATTTGCAAAAGCAAATAGCTATTAGCTGCATTCAGACAGCATCAATTACAACGGTCTGAATATAATGTTGCAATGCAGCACATTGGCTTATGTTACAACACCGAACAAATACTTACCCATATAATTCGTTATGTTGTATAAACATAAAAAAATTGTATCTTCACCATCCCCAAGTAGAATTTCGCTTGTATGTTTGGCAATCCAACGCGAGTTTCAAGCTTCGACTTTGACAGCAGCATCCACAGCATCATTGTTGTTCTGTTGGGCCCATAACTGTGCGTATCTTCCTGCCCTTGTCAAGAGAACTTCATGCGCACCCTGTTCCGCTACTTTTCCATTCTCTAAAACAATAATCTGAAAATTCCAAACAAAAGTGAATCACCAGAAGCTAAATTATTGACTCTGCCATGTACAAAGTATTGCTTTCTTGATCCTGTTAAACAGATCATCAAGAGATGAAATAAGGCCGGTCAAAAAAAAAAAATCTTAACATCTAAACAGACCATTAAACAGATTTTACATTCCAGATTCTGTAAATAACATGAAGTGAATTCAGTTTACAGAAGAGAGAGTAAATCTCTGACAATATGCATGGAGCATGTCTAGCACGCATATTATATAAAAGGAGAAAAAAAGGTAGAAGAAGCTTCTCTTTGTCATAAAATTTTTTCATGAATTCTTAAATACTCTTCCCTTTTAATAGCTGTATTTTCCTTGTGTCTCTCTCTAGATCATGTTAAGAGATATACAACCAATGAAAGTGTGCCTACAAAAAAGAGCATGATTTTGACGCTGCTGTTTTCCCATTCCATTCCATTTTATGGCACTGCTTAAAAATGCATGCATTTAAAAGTCTTACACTGAAATTTCAGTTTTACTTATACCAGAAAAGCATGCAACCTTTTAATAAACAACTTTGTTATTCAGACCAAACTTTTAACATGACAATATCAAACCAAAATCAAACTACTGAATGTCGGGCAAGTCTCTAGAAACAGAGCTATCAAATGGAAATACTCTCTCTTGGTAGTGGTTGGATATCAGTTCAGGTTCCATATATAAGAAAACAGCAGTACAGAAAGTCCTATTAGCAAAAGAAAATTGACAAAAAACAGCAAAGCACATTCCTGATCTATAGAAAGTATTGCTACCTCATCACACTGCATTGCAGTAGTTAGCCGATGAGCTATGAAAATCGAAGTCCGATTGTTCGCTAATGTCTTCAATGCATTCAAGATTTCTGCTTCAGTTGTGCTATCAAGTGCACTAGTAGCTTCATCACAAAGCCTGAAACCTCAAAACAGCTCAGTTCACAAGCTTGTCATGGAAAATATTTTTTTCTCATGTAAAAACTGCCATCAGAATTTTGAACTCAACAGAGAGGTTTCCTAGGTCTCATGAACATTGGACTTGAGAACACTTCCAGCATAATGTAAAAGACATCTATTTTTCAAATAGATTCTGAAGTCCGCAAAATTCTACAGCATATGGGGAGTCCGAACTTGGATAAATTCATATTGCCCACTTCAACAGATATATCAGAGCATGCTGGAACACCATCAACATTCAAAAATTCTAAAAGGGAAAAAAGATTCTCAGGTAATTCAAAGCTCCATACATCCTGAGATCACACGGTGCCATGCTTTTCAAACACATGATTGCAGAAAAGCTAAAACTTGGGCTTATCAAGAGATCCAGAAGAAACTAGATGAGCAAACCAATTTAAGCTATCAAAAAACTTCAAAGCAGAAAGAAACTTCCTGTGGAAAGTACCCTTTTGAAAACAGATTAGACAAGTCAGATGAGACGGAAAAAAACAGCCACAAAGAAAATCCTGAATTGGAAGCCTAACCATAATTCTAATCACCATCTTTTACCTAGTCTATATGCGTTCATTTTATGATCAAGATACAATTGATGATTGACTCAAAAAAATGATGCATGTCAAAGTTGGTTGAATTCTTTGGCAAGAAAGGGACCTACCATGAAACCTAGAAGGCCACTTCAAATTTACAGAAACATGTCTTACTGGTTATATCATTTAAGCTCATTCGCTTATAAAGCAACCCCCCCCCCCCTCCCGGCATCTCCCTATACTTCAATTTTTTTAAAGAAAAAATCACTAAAGAGTGTGAATGCAAGATTTGTATAATGAACATTTATACTCCTGAAGCCATAAAGAAAGTGGAAATAGACGTCTCGACGAAGTTAGAAAACTTAATTATTTCAAGGGGACTCGACCATGCTCAGTCAATATATATATATAATTAAATTTTAACAGCTCTTCACTTTTAGCCATAACAAGGGGATCCATAATCTAAATCATATGAAAGAACAACAACAACATATAACCAATATTTTCCGCAAAAATCTCGCAATTAGAAAATTAAGTGATCTTACACACTGAATGTCCAAGTGCATTTAAAGATTGATAACATTAAAATTTGTTGATGCGAGAAAGCAGCATAAAGCTATAGCTGAAACTAGCGGGCATGCAAATCAAACACTCACATAATAGAAGGTGCCTTCAAAAATGCACGAGCAAGTGACACACGCTGCTTTTCTCCACCACTTAACTGTGAAAATACAAGCTTTTCATCAGACGAACTACATCAGAAATGAAATATGGAAAAAGATCTCCTTATTGTCTAGGGCTGTCAAACCAGATTATACAAGTTATGTTACAATATAAGAAGATTCTGATAGACAAAATGTAGCCACAAACATATGAAAGTTCATCTCTAAGTCAAATATCAGTTTAAGAAATCTAAATTCTCAAAAAATTAGACACAAAATTTCAGAAAACCTTATGAGTTATGACACTAGATGCTAAGCATACGAGCACAATGACTGGTTAATCAGATGATATTGGGGAACATTATTTTGAACTCGCATTATAATCTCTTTGAAGAATTTGAGTAAACTTCTTGACAAGAAAGATGTCTAGAATTTGATGTCCAGAGGGCAGCCAACCGAATTCATTCAATGAGATTCCAATCTGTCCACCATTTAAGACAATTTTCTTAAAAAAAATTACTACTTATTGGCTATTGCTTTACATGTGCAACTGTCATCTTTAGCTAAACAGATCTGCTATTCAATAGTTGCTTAGAAAACAGTTATTTCTCACCTTTAGTCCTCGCTCTCCAACAATAGTTGCATACTTCTCTGGAAAATTCATGATTGTATCATGAATAGCTGCATGTCGAGCAGCTTCAAAGACCTAAAGAATACAAAAAATTGTAAAAATTGTCAAGAATCTTACTATTATTTGATGAAATGGTTGCTTGTAGTAATGCTAATTCACCCTAACCAACCTCCTCCTTTGTTGCTGACAACCGGCCATAATGTATATTGTGGAATATCGTATCGTTGAAAAGTACCTGCAGGGATATTATTGGGCATGCAAGGTGAATTACTGAATTGTGTTACCCTGAAGCAAGGTTTAAAATCTTCTGTGAATCCACAAGATAAACTAGCATTACTACAATAAGCACTGGCCATGTGCAGTGCAAATGGTTCATTCAAGAGAAGCATTTTATCGAAGTTTATGATTTGACATAACTTTGTTTGATATAATCTGTCTTATTTTGTCTATTCCTTTGTCTTTTACTCATTTATTAGAGAGCTGGTATGGAGAACATTTAATAAAAGAACAAAGGACATGAGGTACAAGGTCTCACCCACAACACAGTCTCGCACAAACATCCAGCCATGCTGGGTGATTGCACTGTATATAGTAGATATCATTTAGTAAGATAGTGATTTGTAAAAAGACACAGCAATAAAGCACAAATAAGATGTGCATTTATTTTAGACATTTTTTCATTAGTGCTCTCCTTCATTCAAGTATCAGAGGCATCATTTGTCAAAAAAAATGATGGTTCAAATGCCTGTATTTTCTACAAAAGAAACACTCAAACCCTATCTTCCAAAAAAAAGTTTTTTTATCATAATTAAGGGATTCAGCTTTACAGAGCAGATATAACTATTGTTAGACAATGGCAAACAAGGTTCTCATTCTGAAAGCTAACAAAAGGTAACTAAGGAGTGAAGAAAATTGATCCATGTTTCTTCTACCATAACCTGTATAGAGATATTAAGATGACCATTGTATATCTGACAAGGATTGCAGGATTGGTCCAAATACTATCATGAAACCCATGAGAGGAGTTATGATTGATTTCGGAAGATCAATAGTTTCATTAGCATGTATTTCGAAAGCCTTCTGCCACAAAACCAATGATTAACAGACATCTTAACATTGCATGGAAGCATAACCTTCATGCTTGCCTTTTACTGTTCATAGTTACTAATTATCAATGAAGAAGTTAGGAGGCAAAAAGGTGTGGGCATGATGCAATGTGGTTCATGATAATAGAACTTCTTTGTTAACCCTCACAATTTGTAATATTAAAAAGAAACCAACTTATTATGCTGCAAATATCTGTGAGTTCAGTTTCTTTATCTTGCAATGGCACAAATCAAAATAAAGGTTTTGTAATAACGTAAAACATATACAATAATTTAAGAATTTAAAGTTAAAACAACTGCAACATGCATCAAAGAAAAGAAAAACCAAAACAGATAAATAAAATTGCTCGTGGAGACTTACAGTGTCTTGTGGCACAACACCAATACACTTACGAAGACTTTCCATGGTTACCTCTCTTACATCTTGACCATCTATTCGTACCTGATAGGAACAGCAAATTGAGGTTAAAGTAGAGGAGGATAAGTGTAAAACACTAATACTACATCCACCAAAAGTTCGGTGACAAAGATGACTGCAGACTCAAAATTTATGATTGGCAATAGAAATATTTTACACAAGCACAAAATTTTCATATCATTTGGTTCTCAAAGGGTGCAAGATATAAATTTTAGAAAATAGGACTCATTTGATAACAAAACAACAAAATATGCATAAATAGCAATTATATCCCAGTAACAGCTTTAAGTATACTTTCCATTGGAAATTCATTACAAAAAATTGCCATTCGACTTTATGATATTGTTGAGGGAAACAACTAACTATTAAGGAAAGCCATGATAACTTTGCAAATATCAATTTCTTAGTTCAGTGCCTTCTCTGATATGTAATTCCCAAGACTACATGGTGGAGTACCATAAGCAAGAAAGCATAGCTGACAACTTAGAAGCATCAAGCGAAGCTAAAATTCAGCACCATGCTATCTGATGATTAATTATAACGAAAGTTATTTATCTTGTTTTATACAATAATTCATCAACAGAAGTATAAGATAGTAGAAAGCAGAATCTCGCTGCAAGATTAATTAATTTTATATCATAGAAAGTATAAGTTCCTAAATCATAGAAAACAAGATGCAATACTATTTTATGCATGGGAGTGACAAGCATGAAACAGGAAAAATAATATTCATATAGCAGGGGAACAGAAGGTTATGGGTCTTACTGATCCTGAATCTGAATCAAAAAATCTGTAGATCAATCTAAGTATGGTTGACTTCCCTGCACAAATATGTAGGATCAATGTACCAAACATGTCGATATGGAGAAGAGTTTCGATGAGGAAGTTTGTAAACAGTTTATGTATTAAACATTTCATAGCTTAGGACAAAACAATATGCTGCTATATTAGTATGACAAACAAATCAGTATAGTTTACCACTGCCACTGGTTCCAACAATGGCCACACTTTTTCCTGCCGATACAACAAAAGATATTCCATCAAGAATCTTTCGGTCTGTTAGGTATCTGAAATAAAAAGAAACCAATAAAAGATATGTTTGAAAAGGAAATGTTGTTCCATAAAAAATCAACTAAACTCACTTGTGATCCAGCAAAATGAAATGATGACAGTAGCACACTTCAAATTCACAAGTAATTCAAAAATAAATCTTATCTATAAATTATAATCACGATTTAGCATAACTCAAAATGTTAGAAGATAGCCAGCAAGGACCAAAATTTTTGTCTAACTCAGTGTCCAGCATGAACTGGACAAACAGACCAACCCCTAGGTTTGGGAGCATTAGCCTAGCTGTCCTGAGCTGTATTATGTGGCTTACATGCTCGTTCAAGAGCACAGTGCCAGGAGCATTTCTTTTCATTGTAAACAATGCATTAAAGTAAGAAGGTTGACAAAATTGTTTACTGCGTTCTCCTTGTCTCTTTGAATTCTCCTCTTTATTCATATCGTGTAGCACTGATGGAAACTGATGGAGAGTGCTGGCAAAGGAGGGTCCATAGACCTAAGCCCAAGTAAATGGCATAAATCTTGTTGGAAAAGGTCACTTTACATTCCTTGTTATACTAACTAATGTTCAATAAAAAGAACAAATTTGGATTCTAAGAAAGTTTGCATACCACAAAGGATACTACTCTTAATAGGATCATAGAAGAAGTAGTAAAGATGGCCAAAAATGATCAGGATGTGACTAGTTACCTATGGTAATGATTGTTGCTGTACATCATGTTCAACACATGAACAGGAACCAATAAACAAAGTTTTTTTCATCTGTATATCTAAAACTAGAATAATAGGAGGCAAGGGGAATTAAAAGAATACAATATATTGAAATGGATGTGGAGTAGAAAGGACATCTTTACCCAAAATATACATCTTTAAATTCGATGGTTCCTCCTCTAAATTTTAATGGTTCTGCTTTGTGCCCATCTCGTATTTCTGGGGTCTCCTGCAAGTATTTGGATCAGAAATCTTCACTACAGTATGTTCATTTTTCCACAATATTGAGTAGTAAAGTAAACTACTTACAACAGGCTAAAAAAATAATGTAGAACAGAAGATCGAGAGAAGACAACTGAGACTTATTTTGCCTTGAAGCGAGGGAAGGAAACAGAAAAAAAAAAAAAAAGACAAACAATACTTGTACAATTTTAGTTGTTTTGAGCAAATACAAAGATCAGATTTGAGGACTATGATTATACACTGTCAGATATACCAGAATTAACACTTACAATAAAATACATGATAATGCACTTAAATGGAATAAATATCATGATCATGTTCACTACCCTAATAAACAGATACCCCTGTTTCCCAGTTTTAGTGTTTCCTTTGGTAAAGACTACTGCATTATATGATTCAAATTCTAACTATGCAGAGAGAGTAAAATATTCAACAGCCTTACAACCATAACAATAACAGATATTAACTCAAATACTTAAAAGCAACACAATCATAACCATAATAGAAATTATTATATTAACTCATTAACCAGACATCAATTACTTAAAGGTTCGTATGGAGAAAAATTTCAAATTTCCAGGTCTAAGAAGTAGGCAAAAAGACTTCAGGCTACAAATTCCTCACTTTTTTCCTGTGAAATTGAGTATGCACAATAGAATAATACAATTTTTTTATGTGGCTGACATCCATTTTGACATGACGTAGTTTCCAAATTTGTGAATTCGGAAAGGTTAATCAATTGAAGCAATTTAACTTTTGCAAAAACAAGAAAACACTTATAATAATTGTCACGAAATATACCTCAAGCAATTGAAACAGGGACTTCATGTCAATAAGGCTCTGCCTTGTTTCACGATACACGCTTCCAAGGAAATTAAGAGGTAAAGACAGCTGGAAGAGAAGCCCATTAACCATAACCTGAAAAGTTCCAGAGGAATTTCTAGAATCACATATTTCTGAATGAACCGTAATCAGTGAAAAATAACACACTACATATATTAATTGAGAAAACAATAAATCAATGTTTGCTATCACAGATGATAATATTCCTTTCAGAAAACAACATGGAGGCATCATATCACATGTAGTTGCCCATTTAAGCATCCTGTAACAAACAGAGGGATTTAACTAAGCAAAAAACAGTTTGAACATTACTTGTTCAGGCATCTTCAGTTTTATTACACATCAAAAAGAATAAATTATCTGATAATTATAATTAATCAGATAAGAGTAGATAATCATCAAGTAAAATATGTCTGTAGATCCTTCTTGTGCATGGTATTTAATCTAAACTTTCATGTTATTTTGTCTAAAAGGTTAAAGCTCATATAAGTCTTTGAAAATTAAAAATTATTTGATATAATATAACATATGGCAATAGAAAAGAAACTCAAAACTATCTTAGGAATTTACTTCTCCATATGATATTGTGCAGCAAAGCAAAATCTTTATCATCTGCAGACGCAAGAATTTACTTCTCACAGCAGAATGATTTTAAATGATTGCAATGCAGGTGATGCAATCAAAAGCATATACAAATCAAAGTTGAGACCAGCTAAAAGAGCAACTTACCAAGTCGCCAACTGTCATTGCACCATTCATAATTCCATATGAACATAAAACCATTGCTGTTGATAAAGCCGTGCTAAATATAACATTTTGGCCGAAGTTCAAAAGAGCAAGGCTACTTTGAGTTTTCAATGCAGCATCCTCATACCCTGAGAAATAGCATTCCCTCAGACAGATTAGCTAATATAACAAATAACAATAAAGGACAAAAAGATAATCAAGATTATAAAGCACCAAAGTTGTTGCTGAAATTCTTAAAACTTGTGGTAGATAAAATTTTAGGTTGGCAAAGAAAACTGTATTATGGCAACAAAAAGGAACTAAAAAACAAATTTCATAATTCTTATTCATCTATGCAAAACTAATATCTGGCCTGTGCAGGTATTAGCCAATTTAAGAATATATTGAGCCTGGCAAACCCAAATCTCCAGTTACATAGATAACACACATGATTGCTGACAGATTATTCATTAAGATTACTTTCCAAAATGAAGCAGTAGGTACTTTTTGACTCACAACTTGGAAGCCCCCAGCAAAGATTCAACCAAATCCATGCAAGGGAACCATTAACTCAGTGTCTGGATCATCCATCTAATAGCATCCTTTCAACTCCCTATCTTTCTTATCTTTCAATGAGGATCTTGCTAAGAATAAGGAATAGTTTCAATTTTAGAAGAGAGCAACAAAAAGGCTCTCTGTTTAGGCTCAGCACTTCAAATTTCAACTTCCAAAACTAGTTATGGAAACTGTTGAAGACTTGATTACAGCATGCTTGGTGCACAACAATGAAGTGGTTACCAGTCTGAAGCTAGACACTTATTTTTATCATGCAAGACATAGACAAAGCCTTCAAACTAGCACTTCGTGAAAGGGATCAACTGGCTAATTATTTATTAAGTCTAAGCCATTGAAACCTCTGGAGCCACACCTGAATTAGATGACTTTACAAAATAAGATAACTCCACTCACCTAACATGACTACTAGCAACCACCGTACCAAGGAGGAATAAGAAAGAGGAAATGAGGCATCAAAAGTCATAAGACTCAAGTTAACCCGCGCCATTCCAGCGCACCCGCGCGGTTCCGCGCGCACGAGCATGCTTCCCCGTGTGGTCCCCCTGCCCTGCACGATGCTGCGCGGTGGGCGCGCTTCCCAAAGCGTGGGCACGCCCCCCCCCGGAGCGCCCTTCCCCACGCGTTTCACATGCTTCCCTGCGCCCCGCACATGAGCGCGCTTCCCCATGCGCTGCCCCGTGCGCCCACGAACCAGACCAGTTCACACCGATACACCTTTGTACCGCTCGGTTCCGGCCCATTTTCCACTACTATACCGAACCGGCCAGGACCGAACCGGTATGGTACAGGCTGAACCAGCCGATACGGGCCAATTCAGCATACCATGCTGAAGAGTTCTTTTAGAGGATTCCATGGGTCATGAACATATGCATTAACAAAATCAAGATATCCTTTACCCACAATACTGCCCATTAATGAGCATACTATACCGACCTGATAAGGTACCGATACGATATGGGGGCTCGATATACTACTATACTGATAATGGCATGTTTCTAGAGGTCATACCGATCTGACCCATACTGGTAAGTTTCCTATACAGGTCCAATACTAAGACTAAAAACCGTGGACAAAAACAAGCTTACACATGCGGTCAGGTTCATTGAACTTGTAGGTCAAGACATTAGATGGCACTCATCTCATCAAGGTTTTTTATTCTAGCTAGTTTCAACAAAGATAAAAGAAAAAAGTGTGTGAAATGAATCATAGCACTAGAACAAGCAGCTATATTTCAAGCCATGGGTCCTTGATGGACCCAAAGACAATTGTGCCAAGGTTCTCATATGCAAAAATAATGATGAACCTTGTCTAAACTATATTCATTCTAACATGGGGAGAGCTATCTTACCAACAAGAACATCCACTCATGAGCATCTCATTTTTCTAACATGGGCATATCAGCAAGTAATAACAAGAAACCTATGAAATAATTCAGTGTGCATACAGTCAGTATAAGGAAATGGGCTTCAAGAAACCTCAGTGTAGACCCTAACAACTGGAACACTAGTAACAAAGAAACTGGTTTTCACATTTGTCGCTGCTCACATTCAATAGGCATGTCTTCTTGTGTTTTAATCATCATACCTTATAGAATTTTATGCTATGTTTTATGCAATAAAAGTTAACCGCATATGGATCCTCAGATTTTCTCTTCATGCAAATGATTTTCATCAATTTCTAATGCAAAGAAAAATAGTCAGTGGACTTCTTCTCATGGAGTCATTTCAAGGAGATTTTTTTTTTTTGCTTAAATTTCATTCTATCACCTTTTGCGATAGTGATGAAATAAAATGCATGCCATGGAATTCTAGGCTAGGTGATTCACTATCTTTCAACACAGACAAATTACATAGCATGGCAAAGCAGAAAGTGATATCTATGGCATATCCTCATCAGAGCACCCTTCTCTTGAAAAAAATCTAAGATCTCAACTCACTCTTCAGATATGTGTCATATTTTTCAGCTTCAAATGATTCATTGTTGAAATACTTGACAGTCTGGATATAGCAAAAGAAAAGATATTAAAAAATAATCAGACTAAAAGTGAGAAAAACCAATAATGGAACCAGTAAGCAAATAGACATCAACAAGCTGACCTCATAATTTAACAGTGAGTCAATTGCTCTGGTACTCGCATCATTATCAGCTTTATTCATGGCTTGGCGGAATTTAGTTCGCCACTGTCATGAAGAAGAAAAGCTGCTTATAGAAAATAGCATCAACAAACAACTTCAAATTTCCAGAAGCAACTGTTGAGTGTTAGTAAAAGAATATTTCAAAAAAAAAAGTCATCATCAAATATTTACGAAGAGTAGAACAAGCTAAAAGGATAATGGAATGGAAAACAGAAGAAATTTGAAAGAAAACCATGAAAAAAGGTAGCAGGTTATGATCGAAGAATTGCACCTGTGTCACAATCAGAGTGAAAGCAATATATGCAGCAACAGAAAGTGAAGTGATCCAAGCAAAAGTAGCTCCAAACTTGTATGCAAGAATACCAGACACCATAGCTATCTGGAAAAAGAATAGAAAAGCCATGAAAAAGGATGAAATGGTACATAACTAAAGAAGCTAGAGTACAGAATAAAAGGTGCAGTAGTCCAGGCAATCAGGAGTTCCACTAAATCAAGACAAGCTCAGGAAAGGAGGAACTTAGGAAGTACATAATTTCTACACTACAAAGTTTTCTAGTCAGTAGAACCAAAATATCTTCAACAATATGCAGGCTAATCTTAAACAATAACTAGTTCATACCTCTAGTATAGTGGGTACAACATTGAATACCATTGATGAAAGAATAAAGTTTATTGCACGGCTACCTCGATCAATTATGCGATTCAGTGCACCTGTTTGCCGGCTGGATATAAAAACACACAGAAAGGCCAAAAAAGTTGTCAAGAATTAGCTTTTCTAAGTCCCATAAAGTGTTTCTGATAAAATTTTTGATTACTTCATTTATAATCCAATCATTGCTACAAATCAATAATATTTTGCTTGAGATCATGAAGCTGTTTTGATTGCCTCTCGATTCTTCAGCATCTCTAATGGAACTAGCAGCAAAATTTTCGAAATATTCAAAATATTCAAAAGGATTTTTGAGACTTGTTCTATGTCACATCAAATTCTTCAAGAACCTGGCCCCTTCCAATAAGAATTTTTTTATTTCATTTCTTAATTTTATGCAGGTTTATTATATCTCATGCACCTAGCTATCTCATAAGCAGTCTACTTTGACTCTTGGTGTATGACTTCGAAGCACTTCTCTACCATTTTTCATAATTATGCGATATCTACTTTTAACAGAGCTAAAAGTTCTAAATTTTAAAATAATATTCTTTATGCCTAAACTAATCTATACAGCATATAGTAAGTATCATAACAAATACTGGATTACCTCCAGTAGTTCTTGTGGTGCTACATAGATCAATCAGCCTTGAAGATGCAATAAAGATCCCAAAATGTGAGTTATTAACATCCAAAGGATTTCTATAGAATTTTACACCAGCAATTTGTTTCTTAGTTTTGTACGATTACCATTGTTTCTTCTCAAATTAAAAAGTTAAATATACAACAAAAATTCATTAAAATGATTTATGTTAATCAGTTTTAGCTGAGGTAACACTAATGAAATTGTTTGCATTCCTCTGTTCACCCACTACCATATAACATTGATGACACATCGTAGACATTGAATATCCATGCAAAAATCTCATGCCATTTTATGACTATTAGATCTGAATAAGTCATAAGACAAGATTCCATAACAGGTGCATAGAAGGAATTATAGAGATACCTCTACCAATTAATTATGAAGCATGTAAGCCAATGGTGTCTTGACATTAGCATTGTTAAGTGATATCATCAATACTATCTTTCTGCAGAAATGGACTGGCCCAGAATTCTAAACAATACCTTAAATGATATCGAAGGTCAAGATCATGCAAGTGCGAGAACACCTGCAAAAGAAGGTGTAAATTTCGTAAATATAAACAAAATAAAATTCTTGCAATAAAACCAAGACAATGGGGGCTTTGGATTATATATAAGGGACCCATGATGATATGGAAACCAAAGATGAATGTTAGTTATTTATTATTCTGCAAAACTATGCTTACACAAAAGTAGGAAATAGTCTCGCAAACAACCGGATAATATGTTAAGAATTTGAAAATACCTATAATACCGGATTTAACGTACCATTTTACAGCTAAAATCATATTATGGATGCAAGTTCTTCGGAAAGTGAAAACTGTGCAACATTATTAGACTATAATAGCTCATATATTATGATCCTGAAAGAAGAATAAGTAAAATAAAAACAGAAGTTATGATACCTCAAGCATAATGATTATGAGACAATTGTATCAAGCCAAGAAAGTGAAAAAAAAAAGCAGGGGGGTTCAAGCTGTCATAAAGTAATATGGCACTGCATAGTTCTCAATCTTTCCACAGTGATTTTCCATATCCCTAGAGGATGAAGTTTATATGCATTCTTGGTGAGCAAGATGATCAATACCCCGGTAGGGGTCAGGCAAGATTGTAGTTAATTATAAGATAAAGTGGTGTGTTTCCTTCTCGTGCCTATTTAACTTCTCCATCTGATTTTTTTTATTTTTTTTTTTGGTCAAAAATAGGAGGGGAGGGGGAGGGACCAGCCCACCCGCGTAGCAACCCCATTACTGAGCCCCCCTTCCACTAGGGAATGTTCGATACAGGTCGCAGGTTTCGCGTGCCTTCCCCGACCCGTGGGCTCACCCCACTGGGTTCACCGCCTCACGTGTGGGTACGTCACCCCAGTGCCACCTTGGTACAAGTGGAAGGAAAGCATAACCGCCAACAAGCCAGCCGGGCGTGGGGCATCCGGTCCCCTAATTTAATCGACGCCCGTGCGTTTCGAACCCGGGCAACTTGGGCGGAATTATCGCCCCCTTACCACCAGGCTACTACCTTGGTGGCAACTTCTCCATCTGATTACTACTTGATCCTTTTAATATGCATGTAGCAACTAAAATCAACCATATTATACTAGCGTTTGGGGGGTTAGCTTTATAAATCCTTTTTTATCATTCATTTATATCTAAGTGTTACTTCCATTTTTAGCACAAGGCGATGAGTTTAAAAAATTTGGCACAGTTACCATTCAAATCAATTTAGGTCTTCTACTCAGTATTTCTTAGATATGTCAGTCTTCATGATGAGTTTTGACAAGCCAATATTTTTATGGCCACATAGACACAGGCAGTCAGTCACAACACTTCTTGGGACCACGAAGACCATGGTATGTTGAACCGGCCCTCACCGGCCGGTTCAACCCGTACCGGACCAGTCCAGTACAGTGGTAGAAAACGGTTCCGACCTCAAAGAGGCCGCAACCGAACAGTACAGAGGCGTATCGGTGCGAACCGGACCAGTTCGCACCGGTACAAGTCCGGTACTGCATTGTACCGATGGTTCGCACCGGTACGCGGGCACGCGGCAAAGCGCCCGCGAGCTGGGAAGCGCGACGGCGAGCGCGGCATCGCGGGGGAACTACGTGGGCACGCGCCCGCGCGCTCGGAACCGTGTAGACCAGTTCGCATACCAAATCGGTTCGGATCTCCACCGGTCACCGATCAATACCGATTCGGCGTACCATGACGAAGACAGTGTATCCCTACATTAGCTAGAAGTGCTGGCATATGTCAACTTTTTGGAGTGCCCTGCAATATGTCTAAAATATGAACACATTTGTACTAAAGTCCTATAGTTTCTTTTTTTCAATTGAAGCATGACATAAAATGCAAGTATTCGTTTTCACAAGTACTATTGATTAGTGAACTTAGTCTAGAAGTAAAAAATTTATATATATGTACATGCATACATACATAAATTTCTTACTAGAATAATTGTACTGTATACAAGTGACCTTGTATTGAGTTTTTTAAAGGTTGCAATGCAGGGCACTTGGAAAACTGAAATCTTGCACTCATGCCAAGTGTAAAGTTGTTTCTAATCCTTTCTAGAACATCTAAATAGAGCTATGACCGTCTCCTCATTCCTTGTATTAAATATTTGTTGCTCATCCATTTATTACATTAATCATCTCCCCACCAGTATTCTCAATAGAGGCAACTCCTATGATACGTACTACGCATTTATCTATCACTGCAACTTCTTAATCTTTACCAAGCACTCAGCTTACCATTTTAATATCGTCAAGACTCATCCAAAAAGCAAGATACACTTCACCAGCGTAACTTAAGACCCAAATTGACAATTTTAGCCTGGTTTTTTTAAGTGTTAAAAGGCATGTAATTATTTAAAGAACTCAACTTCATCCAACTCGTAGTTATTTTGAGTATGGATTTCCGCATGAATACGTCATGACTCTAACAAGAAACTGTAAGGTAATAATGCAAAATTATGCCTATAAATAAAAGTATAAAATGATTGTCCAAGTACCTCTAACCACCTTAATGCACTGAGATGAATTGTTAAAGAGAATACTATCAATGGAACTGGGAAGGCAATCTCCCTGGAGTTTCAAATCATGGAAACAATGGGAAAGGACACAACTGAGGTAGTTAGACTAAATCAATGAGACAGCATATTTTTATTGATTCTGAACAAAATGTACGACATCTCGACATTATTGGACTGCAACAATAACTATGACACATGAGGGCTGTTGTCCTCTGCAAGATGGAATTTTATTTCACTTGCTGGAGACTTTGTTTTAAAAAGAGAAGAAAAATCATATAATTCTAAACACCCAGTGGCAATAAATTATAAGGATTTAGATAGAGTCGAGTATAAAAAATGTCCAACTAGCACCACTGATTCAAATAATACCAGCCAATGGAAAAAGAAAAGTAGAGGTACCGAAGAAGAAGATTTACCTTTCTAGAAACGGTACGAATAGCTCTTAATGCTACCTTGGAAAATATAGCATTTCGCAGTTCTGTCAAAAGACAATTGACCATAGGTTGTTTTAGACATCATATATTAAATAGAAGAATAGACACTGACAACATGAACATAGTATAAGAGAATAGAAATAGAAAGGTTTGACAAATATTAATAATCATATTGCATAAATTACCATTGCAAGCTGATGCCCCAGTACGCGCTATTCCATATCCAATTAGAACAGCAGCTGGGCTCACAAAAAGAGCCAAAAGAGTGGAATTAGTATCAGAAAAGGATGCCATCGCATTATCAGAACCAGTGATTGCTGAGAGCCAATCCACAGCAAGCTTGAAAAAGAATGGTACTTGAACATTTATAACCTAATATTGATTACAGGTCAAAAAGTCAGATAAATTACGAGAATGCTTAATAAATTCAATCTGAGGAATATGGCACTTGCACAAATAACCAGTCCATGGTTAAACATTTAGAAACCAACTTTAAAAGGACATATTTCATGGTTATATGACACTATAAGACAACACTCACTTATTAAGATTAAAACAGAGAGTTGATGTAGAATCTTGCTCACAGAATTTCAACCATATCCTTTTGATTTCAAATATATGTGCCATTTAAATTGAAAATCCAGATGATAAACACATTTATAACATGTATCATGCTTAGAAATTAAAAACTAAATGTTAGTGAAATTTTGTATTTATGCATTGTGGTCATAAAATGGATTAGTATCTCTAGATTTTGGTCCTAGACAGGAGGGAGGAGAAAAAAGACAAGGGAAGCAACTTCAGGAAGAATAGGCCTTATCAAAGTCGGCATTTTGGTCCCTAGACACCTAAAGGTTGCAAGAACAAGAATGTAGTTCAAAATTTTAGAAGAAAATAAACCAATACTTCAGATTTGTAGGGACGAGGAAGCCCCACCCATAGAGGTTTTAAAAATTCAAAAAAAAAAAGAAAAAAACTAAGAGCAAGGTTTTATATACCATGGAACAGAGCCATCGCAGTAGAACAAGACACCCCACGTCCTGACACTCGGGACAGTGGGATGTAAATCATCAACATTAGTACATAACCTTGACAACCTTATGGTTTTGGACTTTACGGATCAGCTAACTACAAGTTGCTGCATTTCGGCAAAATGTTTTGCCAAAAGTATGACAATAGAGAGGGGTGATGTTAAGGGTGATCAGAAAGAGGAGGTTGGAATTCTCGTAACACTTTTGAAGTTGGTAATGGCGGCATGGATAGTGATTACTACTACTATATCATGAAATCACACTGTAAACAATGAATGGATAACATAATTAAGTTAAATTATACACACAATTGTAGGGGAAAAAAATCAGTTAGTGAGAGTGAGAAAAATGCATAAATAGGCTTAAGAAAAATATTAACAAATAAACTATATAATGCACCTTATGTACAGATTAATCAATAAAAAAACAATACAAAATGGCAAGTACATTAAACACCCACATGTAGGAAAAATGGAATATATATACTAACATAGTCTTAAGAAACCCTAATTTTCCAAACATGAGAAAGGAAAAGCAATATGGGAATAAGCCAACCATGACAACAGAATTAAGTGATTGCAAAGAATTTTTAATTATTTCACTATCAGAGATTGGAAGAAACATTAGACACATGTTAGTGACTGATGTAGAACAATTAGAGGAAGAATTTGAGTCATTAGGATCGATTGAAAGTGAGCCAAGACTAGAGTTATGGTTCGCTGATATTGCTTGAAAAGTTCTAGAATTTACACGTATGACATTTATTAGTTCACAGGCTAGGTCGTCTTTTGTTTGCTTTGGGGTGTTTTTCTTAGTTTGAGTCTGTATTAGTGTGAAGTAAGGGAGAGTTCACACGAGAGTCCACAAGCTAGGAGTGTTATCATGACCAGAATAGAAGTTTGAGTGTCTCAAGGAAATAGGAGTACAGCCGTTAAGTCTATATAAAGAGGGTTGAAGGATTGTAATAAAATTACTCTAGTTAATGTTCTTTCTATTCAACATGCCTTTGTCACGAGGCCCATAGACATGGTGATTTCTTTGTGATCCTTTGAGAGGATACTAATCCTCTTTCAATCTCCATGTCTGTGCTGCATTAGTGATACCCCTAAAAAGCCCGGTGTAATATAACTTTCATATGAAGTGCTCGTTACCAACACCAACATAGAGAAACTGATAAAAAAAGAAGTGAACAATAAAACACAGCCTAAAACTTTGTCCTCACCTTTGCCCCAACAAGAAGTCCCAATGCCATCAATACCCTAAACCGGAACTCAATATTATCTTTCAACCACAAGTACTTCGCAAGAGTACGCAGGATTGTCATGTCTGCAATTTGTTCATCTGCAGATTCCTTTTTGGTCACATCATTCTGTATCTTATTCCCAGCTCCACCAAGTCTCTTTGTTGCTTCTATCTCACTAGCAGATGTTGAGAACAATGCACGACTTCTTTGCAAATATCCCTGCAAAGAAGAGAATGGATGTTAACTGGTCTCTGGATCTCATACAAACCAAACAGCATTTGTTATCTGAAAGTAGAAAATAAAAAGAACCACTAGTCCAATGATAGATCAGCCTGATCAGCACCCCCCCCCCCCCCCCCCCCCCAAAAAAAAAAAAAAAAAAAAAAATTCTTGTTTTTAGGAAAATTTCAGATGGCATCGATGTTGAAAGCTCTCAGGGTAAGACTTATGACCAAGGGCCGACCAACATAACCGGAGAACATTTATAAAAAAAATATGTATCAAAAAAAACTTTGTTCTCCTGGTTACCCTAAATCAAATTCTTAACTACTATACCAATAACTAAAAGCAAGCTACTTCACAGCACAGACCTACTAGTTCCTAACAATTATATTCATACTAAAAAAAGTTGAAATCCAAGGTTAATCTTTTACAATGCAAATGCTATTAAAATGTAGCATGTGAAGTATTATCTCATGAAAACTTTCAAGATCAAAACCTCGGAGCAGTTCAGAATGTCCGCGCTAGTTATCTACAGTAATATAAAGAGGCAGAAAAAAAAAAGAAAGAACTGAAGTATTACGAAGTCTCTAAGAAGCCTATTCCCTATCGGCGGAGAAGAATCCGATAGAAAACAACGCATGCGTCCAAAGGAGCTGCTCTTTCTCATTACATCCACCCGACTACGATCGGAGAGCGGAATTTCTCCTGCAAGCAGAGTGCTCGCGCTCTTCAACGCTCCAACTCTATCGTCTCGAAACTCCCTGCTTCCTTTCTCACAGAGAGCGCGACCAGAGATCAGAGAGCGATCCAACCGGCAGATCAACGGGTCAAGATTCCGAGAGATGCTGGGGCGGCCGCCGGTTAGCTTCCCTCCGCATTGCAACAGCCGGCAAGCGCCGCGGCACCTCGAGACAGCTCTCATCGTCGCCGGTCCGGGATCGCAACTCCCCGGGGCGATCAAGAACGGCGAAATCGTACAGGATAGAGGCTAGATTCCTCCCGGAGCGATCGATGAGGATGACTTGACCATCGGCGGACCAGACTCGAAGAAAGCGACGCTCTTGAGGGGTGAGCCAAACCCTAGAACCGAGGAGAGGGGCCAGGAACAGGGCTCGAGCACTCGAACGGGAGAAGGAAACCAGAGCGAGGGTTTACCTCCTTGTCAATTTAGTTTCTTTTTATTTATTTGCTGAGATTTAAATGCGTTTGGGAGTGCGGACCCCGGAGACGATTCGCCGTACGCGGTCGCAAGTCGGGGGCGGAGATTTTTTGGGTTTTTTTAATGAATATCTTTCTGAAATTTAAATTTAGGTGAATATTCTCTCCAAATTTATATTTAATTCTGTATTCCCATAAAATACTATTTTTATAAATACTCTTGATATAACAGTCCTTTTAACACTGATAATAAAAATCATATTTATTTTAATTAAAAATAAAATATAATTTTAAAATTATTTTTTTGTCTTCCATCGCGATTGCCTTATAAATATTTTTTTATACATCTATCTATTAAAAATATTTTAGTCATTTTAATTTAAAACTATTATTTTTTTAACGGCATTAGATGGTGTAAGTATATATACAAAAGTAAGGATAAAAAAGAATAGAATAGCAAAACAAGTGTTTTATAAAGGTATATATGCAGATATCAATTTAGGAGGATATTTATTAAAAAACCCATCTTTTTATCAGGTCTGACCTTCGACTTATGTCCACTGATTAAAAAAAATTGTTACTTAGGAGTTTTGAAAAAAATAAAAAAATGGTATCTAACACAGAAAATATATTTGATTATCATATTTCTATTTTTTATTTTTTAAATTATTTTTTATTTTGAAAAATAAAAAAATTTAATTAAAATTTTTTTGAAAGTAGATTTTCACCGTTTTCAAC